>NC_136765.1:9684062-9884082 GCF_947034865.1 Barbatula barbatula | reverse complement strand
TTCTCAGCATGAAGATTAAAAGTATATGATCGCCAGCCGCATACACAGATGACCCTTCTGGCTGCCATGGATGTAACGTGTGATGACATCACAGCTGATGCCTGCAGAGGCTGGATTAGACACTCTGAAAGATGATTTTCACGCTGTATCGCAAGAGAAGATATTTGTTGTGATGTGGATGAGAATCCGTTGCCCAAAAGACAGGAACGTCAGGAGGTGTAGGAAGACTGCACTGTAATTCCACTGCACTGCATGTACAGTTTTCCCTAAGGAGATTGTCTTATGTTCAGATTTCTACATTTGTTTGTGCTATGCAGTGCTGTCTTTTCCTGTCTGCATCACAATGACACTGTCTGTCAAGAAATTATTGTACAAACAGTAAAAGCGTTAACGTGAATCATGTGCCGTCTCTTGCAATCAAACAATCAAAACCAGAAATGCACTTACTGTTTTGCAAATGACAAGGATGATTCGAGAAATGCTCCACTCATCACTCTCAGGTCACTCCGCTGCACACGTCTGATCACTTCTTTGTCACCCCCGACCTCACCGCTCCAGACAACGCAGATGTCTTACCGCTGGTCACTTTCCGGCGCTACCTACGGTCCCTCCCTCCTGCTTTTCCTCTGCTGTCTTGTCTGCACCCCCCCCTCTGAGGAGCTCTCTCTTTTGAATACCAACAGTGCCACAGACACTCTGTGTTCCACGCTTACATCCTGCTTGGACAACATATGCCCTCTTACATCTGGACCAGCCCGTGCATCCCTGTCTGCCCCCTGGTTATCGGATGTACCACGTGAGCATCGCACCAGCCTCCGGTCAGCTGAGAGAAAATGGCACAATTCAAAAGACCATGGGTGAAACAAACCCCCCCCCCACTTTAAATACAGTTTTTTCTAAGTCAATTTGGTACATTTCTCAGATCCGATTTGAAATTCTCAAAACTTCTTGTTCAATCCTTACATCCTTGTGTCACGTGTGCACATCAAACAAGCATTTTCTCATTTCTTTGAACAAGTTGCAAATGCTTTGGTACATCCATGCAAATGATTATGACAAAATTCTGTGCAGATTCCTACATTATCAATTGCTTATGTCATGTTGATCAAAATGCATTATAATGGGTCTCTGTAGAATAGTATAATCCCCACGACATTTAAGCACTAGTTTTACAATATACAGTAAGTATACTTTAAGTAAACAGTGGCATTTTATTTTACTCAATTTAGTGTTTTGCATTGCTATATTCTTTCCACATAGGACTGCAAGACAACTTCACTGTGTTGCAGACGGCCCCTTTTCACACCTAAACAGTCTTTTGACACTCTCTACAGGGATCTCATCCCTGAACAAGAGAGGGGGCAGATTGGAGAGGACCTGCCAAAGTACGTGTTAGTTTGGGACAATGTCAGTTTCCATCGCTCCAACATCATCAGGCAATGGTTTGCGGCCCACAACAGGATGCTGGTGGAGTTCCTCTCACCCTACTCAACCCCGTTGAGGAATTTTTCGAGAAATGCTCCACTCATCACTCTCAGGTCACTCCGCTGCACACGTCTGATCACTTCTTTGACACCCCCGACCTCACCGCTCCAGACAACGCAGATGTCTTACCGCTGGTCACTTTGAGCTACCTACGGTCCCTCCCTCCTGCTTTTCCTCTGCTGTCTTGTCTGCACTCCCCCCCTCTGAGGAGCTCTCACTTTTGAATACCAACAGTGCCACAGACACTCTGTGTTCCACGCTTACATCCTGCTTGGACAACATATGCCCTCTTGCATCTGGACCAGCCCGTTTATCCCTGTCTGCCCCCTGGTTATCGGATGTACCACGTGAGCATCGCATCAGCCTCCGGTCAGCTGAGAGAAAATGGCACAAGTCAAAAGACCATACTGACATCTCTCTCTCTACCAGTCTCTTCTCTCTACTTTCTCCGTTGACGTCACCTCTGCAAAAACTGATTATAATCACTCGAAGATCAGCAACTCTCCTGACTCTCACACACTCTTAAAAACCTTCTCTGCTCTCCTCTGTCCGCCTGCTACCACACTTTCATCGCAGTTAACGGCTGATGATTTTGCATTGTTCTTCGTAAAGAAAACTACCGCCATCAACAGCCAATTTTCTACACCACCATCACCCGCCTTTTCTCCTATGTCTGAAGATGATGTTTCCAAGGTCATTGGTTCCAACCACCCTACCACCTGCCCACTGGATCCCATCCCCACCCATCTCCTCCATGCCATCTCTCCAGCAGTTGTGCCTGGTCTGACCCGCATCATCAACTCTTTGCTCACCACTGGGACATTTCCCACTGCTTTCAAAGAGGCCTGCATCACACCGCTACTGAAGAAACTCACTCTCAACCTTATACTGCTAGAACACTACAGGCCGGTGTAGTGTGTGAAAATGCACATCTTCCGTCAAAATGTAGATGACTGATTTTAACCTCTTATTATTTTCTGTCTTCTTAAAAAATTATTTTTTTACTTACCTCACTATTCTTAGCTTTGTATACTGTGCTAGGCTTTAATGGACTGGATTTAATTAACTTATGCATTTTGTTGCCTATATTGTTATAATTGCTTCCAATGTTTCCTCGTCTGTAAGTCGCTTTGGATAAAAACGTCTGCTAAATGACTAAATGTAAATTTTATGAAATGTGTAATGTCATGTGTAATGTGTAGTGTGTGGCCTTGAAATTTTAGCATGTCTACGTAATCATGAATACATGCTTCTTGAGACACACAGTGTTGCTTCTTTGCATGCATCAAATGAATTGTTTCTGGCTATATGCATCCATGCATTAGTTTGAGAGGGGTGGAAATGGGACACTTGGGTGAAACAAAACTGCCCCAAAAGTACCCCCCCCACTTTAAATACAGTTTTTTCTAAGTCAATTTGGTACATTTCTCTGATCCGATTTGAAATTCTCAAAACTTCTTGTTCAATCCTTACATCCTTGTGTCACGTGTGCACATCAAACAAGCATTTTCTCATTTGTTTGAACAAGTTGCAAATGCTTTGGTACATCCATGCAAATGATTATGACAAAATTCTGTGCAGATTCCTACATTATCAATTGCTTATGTCATGTTGATCAAAATGCATTATAATGGGTCTCTGTAGAATAGTATAATCCCCACGACATTTAAGCACTAGTTTTACAATATACAGTAAGTATACTTTAAGTAAACGGTGGCATTTTATTTTACTCAATTTAGTGTTTTGCATTGCTATATTCTTTCCACATAGGACTGCAAGACAACTTCACTGTGTTGCAGACAGCCCCTTTTCACACCTAAACAGTCTTTTGACACTCTCTACAGGGATCTCATCCCTGAACAAGAGAGGGGGCAGATTGGAGATGACCTGCCAAAGTACGTGTTAGTTTGGGACAATGTCAGTTTCCATCGCTCCAACATCATCAGGCAATGGTTTGCGGCCCACAACAGGATGCTGGTGGAGTTCCTCTCACCCTACTCAACCCCGTTGAGGAATTTTTCTCAGCATGAAGATTAAAAGTATATGATGGCCAGCCGCATACACAGATGACCCTTCTGGCTGCCTTGGATGTAACGTGTGATGACATCACAGCTGATGCCTGCAGAGGCTGGATTAGACACTCTGAAAGATGATTTTCACGCTGTATCGCAAGAGAAGATATTTGTTGTGATGTGGATGAGAATCCGTTGCCCAAAAGACTGGAACGTCAGGAGGTGTAGGAAGACTGCACTGTAATTCCACTGCACTGCATGTACAGTTTTCCCTAAGGAGATTGTCTTATGTTCAGATTTCTACATTTGTTTGTGCTATGCAGTGCTGTCTTTTCCTGTCTGCATCACAATGACACTGTCTGTCAATAAATTATTGTACAAACAGTAAAAGCGTTAACGTGAATCATGTGCCGTCTCTTGCAATCAAACAATCAAAACCAGAAATGCACTTACTGTTTTGCAAATGACAAGGATGATTCGAGAAATGCTCCACTCATCACTCTCAGGTCACTCCGCTGCACACGTCTGATCACTTCTTTTACACCCCCGACCTCACCGCTCCAGACAACGCAGATGTCTTACCGCTGGTCACTTTCCGGCGCTACCTACGGTCCCTCCCTCCTGCTTTTCCTCTGCTGTCTTGTCTGCACTCCCCCCCTCTGAGGAGCTCTCTCTTTTGAATACCAACAGTGCCACAGACACTCTGTGTTCCATGCTTACATCCTGCTTGGACAACATATGCCCTCTTGCATCTGGACCAGCCCGTGCATCCCTGTCTGCCCCCTGGTTATCGGATGTACCACGTGAGCATCGCACCAGCCTCCGGTCAGCTGAGAGAAAATGGCACAAGTCAAAAGACCATACTGACCTCTCTCTCTCTACTTTCTCCGTTGACGTCAGCTCTGCAAAAACTGATTATAACCACTCGAAGATCAGCAACTCTCCTGACTCTCGCACACTCTTAAAAACCTTCTCTGCTCTCCTCTGTCCGCCTGCTCCCACACCTTCATCGGAGTTAACGGCTGATGATTTTGCATCGTTCTTCGTAAAGAAAACTACCGCCATCAACAGCCAATTTTCTACGCCACCATCACCCGCCTTTTCTCCTATGTCTGAAGATGATGTTTCCAAGGTCATTGGTTCCAACCACCCTACCACCTGCCCACTGGATCCCATCCCCACCCATCTCCTCCATGCCATCTCTCCAGCAGTTGTGCCTGGTCTGACCCGCATCATCAACTCTTTGCTCACCACTGGGACATTTCCCACTGCTTTCAAAGAGGCCTGCATCACACCGCTACTGAAGAAACTCACTCTCAACTTACACTGCTAGAACACTACAGGCCGGTGTAGTGTGTGAAAATGCATATCTTCCGTCAAAATGTAGATGACTGATTTTAACCTCTTATTATTTTCTGTCTTCTTAAAAAATTATTTTTTTACTTACCTCACTATTCTTAGCTTTGTATACTGTGCTAGGCTTTAATGGACTGGATTTAATTAACTTATGCATTTTGTTGCCTATATTGTTATAATTGCTTCCAATGTTTCCTCGTCTGTAAGTCGCTTTGGATAAAAACGTCTGCTAAATGACTAAATGTAAATTTTATGAAATTTGTAATGTCATGTGTAATGTGTAATGTGTAGTGTGTGCCCTTGAAATTTTAGCATGTCTACGTAATCATGAATAAATGCTTCTTGAGACACACAGTGTTGCTTCTTTGCATGCATCAAATGAATTGTTTCTGGCTATATGCATCCATGCATTAGGTTGAGAGGGGTGGAAATGGGACACTTGGGTGAAACAAAACTGCCCCAAAAGTACCCCCCCCACTTTAAATACAGTTTTTTCTAAGTCAATTTGGTACATTTCTCTGATCCGATTTGAAATTCTCAAAACTTCTTGTTCAATCCTTACATCCTTGTGTCACGTGTGCACATCAAACAAGCATTTTCTCATTTCTTTGAACAAGTTGCAAATGCTTTGGTACATCCATGCAAATGATTATGACAAAATTCTGTGCAGATTCCTACATTATCAATTGCTTATGTCATGTTGATCAAAATGCATTATAATGGGTCTCTGTAGAATAGTATAATCCCCACGACATTTAAGCACTAGTTTTACAATATACAGTAAGTATACTTTAAGTAAACGGTGGCATTTTATTTTACTCAATTTAGTGTTTTGCATTGCTATATTCTTTCCACATAGGACTGCAAGACAACTTCACTGTGTTGCAGACAGCCCCTTTTCACACCTAAACAGTCTTTTGACACTCTCTACAGGGATCTCATCCCTGAACAAGAGAGGGGGCAGATTGGAGATGACCTGCCAAAGTACGTGTTAGTTTGGGACAATGTCAGTTTCCATCGCTCCAACATCATCAGGCAATGGTTTGCGGCCCACAACAGGATGCTGGTGGAGTTCCTCTCACCCTACTCAACCCCGTTGAGGAATTTTTCTCAGCATGAAGATTAAAAGTATATGATGGCCAGCCGCATACACAGATGACCCTTCTGGCTGCCTTGGATGTAACGTGTGATGACATCACAGCTGATGCCTGCAGAAACTGGATTAGACACTCTGAAAGATGATTTTCACGCTGTATCGCAAGAGAAGATATTTGTTGTGATGTGGATGAGAATCCGTTGCCCAAAAGACTGGAACGTCAGGAGGTGTAGGAAGACTGCACTGTAATTCCACTGCACTGCATGTACAGTTTTCCCTAAGGAGATTGTCTTATGTTCAGATTTCTACATTTGTTTGTGCTATGCAGTGCTGTCTTTTCCTGTCTGCATCACAATGACACTGTCTGTCAATAAATTATTGTACAAACAGTAAAAGCGTTAACGTGAATCATGTGCCGTCTCTTGCAATCAAACAATCAAAACCAGAAATGCACTTACTGTTTTGCAAATGACAAGGATGATTCGAGAAATGCTCCACTCATCACTCTCAGGTCACTCCGCTGCACACGTCTGATCACTTCTTTTACACCCCCGACCTCACCGCTCCAGACAACGCAGATGTCTTACCGCTGGTCACTTTCCGGCGTTACCTACGGTCCCTCCCTCCTGCTTTTCCTCTGCTGTCTTGTCTGCACTCCCCCCCTCTGAGGAGCTCTCTCTTTTGAATACCAACAGTGCCACAGACACTCTGTGTTCCACGCTTACATCCTGCTTGGACAACATATGCCCTCTTGCATCTGGACCAGCCCGTGCATCCCTGTCTGCCCCCTGGTTATCGGATGTACCACGTGAGCATCGCACCAGCCTCCGGTCAGCTGAGAGAAAATGGCACAAGTCAAAAGACCATACTGACCTCTCTCTCTCTACTTTCTCCGTTGACGTCACCTCTGCAAAAACTGATTATAACCACTCGAAGATCAGCAACTCTCCTGACTCTCGCACACTCTTAAAAACCTTCTCTGCTCTCCTCTGTCCGCCTGCTCCCACACCTTCATCGGAGTTAACGGCTGATGATTTTGCATCGTTCTTCGTAAAGAAAACTACCGCCATCAACAGCCAATTTTCTACGCAACCATCACCCGCCTTTTCTCCTATGTCTGAAGATGATGTTTCCAAGGTCATTGGTTCCAACCACCCTACCACCTGCCCACTGGATCCCATCCCCACCCATCTCCTCCATGCCATCTCTCCAGCAGTTGTGCCTGGTCTGACCCGCATCATCAACTCTTTGCTCACCACTGGGACATTTCCCACTGCTTTCAAAGAGGCCTGCATCACACCGCTACTGAAGAAACTCACTCTCAACCTTATACTGCTAGAACACTACAGGCCGGTGTAGTGTGTGAAAATGCACATCTTCCGTCAAAATGTAGATGACTGATTTTAACCTCTTATTATTTTCTGTCTTCTTAAAAAATTATTTTTTTACTTACCTCACTATTCTTAGCTTTGTATACTGTGCTAGGCTTTAATGGACTGGATTTAATTAACTTATGCATTTTGTTGCCTATATTGTTATAATTGCTTCCAATGTTTCCTCGTCTGTAAGTCGCTTTGGATAAAAACGTCTGCTAAATGACTAAATGTAAATTTTATGAAATGTGTAATGTCATGTGTAATGTGTAATGTGTAGTGTGTGGCCTTGAAATTTTAGCATATCTACGTAATCATGAATAAATGCTTCTTGAGACACACAGTGTTGCTTCTTTGCATGCATCAAATGAATTGTTTCTGGCTATATGCATCCATGCATTAGTTTGAGAGGGATGGAAATGGGACACTTGGGTGAAACAAAACTGCCCCAAAAGTACCCCCCCACTTTAAATACAGTTTTTTCTAAGTCAATTTGGTACATTTCTCAGATCCGATTTGAAATTCTCAAAACTTCTTGTTCAATCCTTACATCCTTGTGTCACGTGTGCACATCAAACAAGCATTTTCTCATTTCTTTGAACAAGTTGCAAATGCTTTGGTACATCCATGCAAATGATTATGACAAAATTCTGTGCAGATTCCTACATTATCAATTGCTTATGTCATGTTGATCAAAATGCATTATAATGGGTCTCTGTAGAATAGTATAATCCCCACGACATTTAAGCACTAGTTTTACAATATACAGTAAGTATACTTTAAGTAAACAGTGGCATTTTATTTTACTCAATTTAGTGTTTTGCATTGCTATATTCTTTCCACATAGGACTGCAAGACAACTTCACTGTGTTGCAGACGGCCCCTTTTCACACCTAAACAGTCTTTTGACACTCTCTACAGGGATCTCATCCCTGAACAAGAGAGGGGGCAGATTGGAGATGACCTGCCAAAGTACGTGTTAGTTTGGGACATTGTCAGTTTCCATCGCTCCAACATCATCAGGCAATGGTTTGCGGCCCACAACAGGATGCTGGTGGAGTTCCTCTCACCCTACTCAACCACGTTGAGGAATTTTTCTCAGCATGAAGATTAAAAGTATATGATCGCCAGCTGCATACACAGATGACCCTTCTGGCTGCCATGGATGTAACGTGTGATGACATCACAGCTGATGCCTGCAGAGGCTGGATTAGACACTCTGAAAGATGATTTTCACGCTGTATCGCAAGAGAAGATATTTGTTGTGATGTGGATGAGAATCCGTTGCCCAAAAGACAGGAACGTCAGGAGGTGTAGGAAGACTGCACTGTAATTCCACTGCACTGCATGTACAGTTTTCCCTAAGGAGATTGTCTTATGTTCAGATTTCTACATTTGTTTGTGCTATGCAGTGCTGTCTTTTCCTGTCTGCATCACAATGACACTGTCTGTCAATAAATTATTGTAAAAACAGTAAAAGCGTTAACGTGACTCATGTGCCGTCTCTTGCAATCAAACAATCAAAACCAGAAATGCACTTACTGTTTTGCAAATGACAAGGATGATTCGAGAAATGCTCCACTCATCACTCTCAGTTCACTCCGCTGCACACGTCTGATCACTTCTTTGTCACCCCCGAACTCACCGCTCCAGACAACGCAGATGTCTTACCGCTGGTCACTTTCCGGCGCTACCTACGGTCCCTCCCTCCTGCTTTTCCTCTGCTGTCTTGTCTGCACTCCCCCCCTCTGAGGAGCTCTCTCTTTTGAATACCAACAGTGCCACAGACACTCTGTGTTCCACGCTTACATCCTGCTTGGACAACATATGCCCTCTTACATCTGGACCAGCCCGTGCATCCCTGTCTGCCCTCTGGTTATCGGATGTACCACGTGAGCATCGCACCAGCCTCCGGTCAGCTGAGAGAAAATGGCACAAGTCAAAAGACCATACTGACCTCTCTCTCTCTACTTTCTCCGTTGACGTCACCTCTGCAAAAACTGATTATAACCACTCGAAGATCAGCAACTCTCGCACACTCTTAAAAACCTTCTCTGCTCTCCTCTGTCCGCCTGCTCCCACACCTTCATCGGAGTTAACGGCTGATGATTTTGCATCGTTCTTCGTAAAGAAAACTACCGCCATCAACAGCCAATTTTCTACGCCACCATCACCTGCCTTTTCTCCTATGTCTGAAGATGATGTTTCCAAGGTCATTGGTTCCAACCACCCTACCACCTGCCCACTGGATCCCATCCCCACCCATCTCTCCAGCAGTTGTGCCTGGTCTGACCCGCATCATCAACTCTTTGCTCACCACTGGGACATTTCCCACTGCTTTCAAAGAGGCCCGCATCACACCGCTACTGAAGAAACTCACTCTCAACCTTACACTGCTAGAACACTACAGGCCGGTGTAGTGTGTGAAAATGCATATCTTCCGTCAAAATGTAGATGACTGATTTTAACCTCTTATTATTTTCTGTCTTCTTAAAAAATTATTTTTTTACTTACCTCACTATTCTTAGCTTTGTATACTATGCTAGGCTTTAATGGACTGGATTTAATTAACTTATGCATTTTGTTGCCTATATTGTTATAATTGCTTCCAATGTTTCCTCGTAAGTAAGTCGCTTTGGATAAAAACGTCTGCTAAATTACTAAATGTAAATTTTATGAAATGTGTAATGTCATGTGTAATGTGTAGTGTGTGGCCTTGAAATTTTAGCATGTCTACGTAATCATGAATAAATGCTTCTTGAGACACACAGTGTTGCTTCTTTGCATGCATCAAATGAATTGTTTCTGGCTATATGCATTCATGCATTAGTTTGAGAGGGGTGGAAATGGGACACTTGGGTGAAACAAAACTGCCCCAAAAGTACCCCCCCCCCACTTTAAATACAGTTTTTTCTAAGTCAATTTGGTACATTTCTCTGATCCGATTTGAAAATCTCAAAACTTCTTGTTCAATCCTTACATCCTTGTGTCACGTGTGCACATCAAACAAGCATTTTCTCATTTCTTTGAACAAGTTGCAAATGCTTTGGTACATCCATGCAAATGATTATGACAAAATTCTGTGCAGATTCCTACATTATCAATTGCTTATGTCATGTTGATCAAAATGCATTATAATGGGTCTCTGTAGAATAGTATAATCCCCACGACATTTAAGCACTAGTTTTACAATATACAGTAAGTATACTTTAAGTAAACGGTGGCATTTTATTTTACTCATTTTAGTGTTTTGCATTGCTATATTCTTTCCACATAGGACTGCAAGACAACTTCACTGTGTTGCAGACAGCCCCTTTTCACACCTAAACAGTCTTTTGACACTCTCTACAGGGATCTCATCCCTGAACAAGAGAGGGGGCAGATTGGAGATGACCTGCCAAAGTACGTGTTAGTTTGGGACAATGTCAGTTTCCATCGCTCCAACATCATCAGGCAATGGTTTGCGGCCCACAACAGGATGCTGGTGGAGTTCCTCTCACCCTACTCAACCCCGTTGAGGAATTTTTCTCAGCATGAAGATTAAAAGTATATGATGGCCAGCCGCATACACAGATGACCCTTCTGGCTGCCTTGGATGTAACGTGTGATGACATCACAGCTGATGCCTGCAGAGGCTGGATTAGACACTCTGAAAGATGATTTTCACGCTGTATCGCAAGAGAAGATATTTGTTGTGATGTGGATGAGAATCCGTTGCCCAAAAGACTGGAACGTCAGGAGGTGTAGGAAGACTGCACTGTAATTCCACTGCACTGCATGTACAGTTTTCCCTAAGGAGATTGTCTTATGTTCAGATTTCTACATTTGTTTGTGCTATGCAGTGCTGTCTTTTCCTGTCTGCATTATTGTAATAAATTATTGTACAAACAGTAAAAGCGTTAACGTGAATCATGTGCCGTCTCTTGCAATCAAACAATCAAAACCAGAAATGCACTTACTGTTTTGCAAATGACAAGGATGATCCGAGAAATGCTCCACTCATCACTCTCAGGTCACTCCGCTGCACACGTCTGATCACTTCTTTGTCACCCCCGACCTCACCGCTCCAAACAACGCAGATGTCTTACCGCTGGTCACTTTCCGGCGCTACCTACGGTCCCTCCCTCCTGCTTTTCCTCTGCTGTCTTGTCTGCACTCCCCCCCTCTGAGGAGCTCTCTCTTTTGAATACCAACAGTGCCACAGACACTCTGTGTTCCACGCTTACATCCTGCTTGGACAACATATGCCCTCTTACATCTGGACCAGCCCGTGCATCCCTGTCTGCCCCCTGGTTATCGGATGTACCACGTGAGCATCGCACCAGCCTCCGGTCAGCTGAGAGAAAATGGCACAATTCAAAAGACCATACTGACCTCTCTCTCTCTACTTTCTCCGTTGACGTCACCTCTGCAAAAACTGATTATAACCACTCGAAGATCAGCAACTCTGCTGACTCTCTCACACTCTTAAAAACCTTCTCTGCTCTCCTCTGTCCGCCTGCTCCCACACCTTCATCGGAGTTAACGGCTGATGATTTTGCATCGTTCTTCGTAAAGAAAACTACCGCCATCAACAGCCAATTTTCTACACCACCATCACCCGCCTTTTCTCCTATGTCTGAAGATGATGTTTCCAAGGTCATTGGTTCCAACCACCCTACCACCTGCCCACTGGATCCCATCTCCTCCATGCCATCTCTCCAGCAGTTGTGCCTGGTCTGACCCGCATCATCAACTCTTTGCTCACCACTGGGACATTTCCCACTGCTTTCAAAGAGGTCTGCATCACACCGCTACTGAAGAAACTCACTCTCAACCTTATACTGCTAGAACACTACAGGCCGGTGTAGTGTGTGAAAATGCACATCTTCCGTCAAAATGTAGATGACTGATTTTAACCTCTTATTATTTTCTGTCTTCTTAAAAAAATATTTTTTTACTTACCTCACTATTCTTAGCTTTGTATACTGTGCTAGGCTTTAATGGGCTGGATTTAATTAACTTATGCATTTTGTTGCCTATATTGTTATAATTGCTTCCAATGTTTCCTCGTCTGTAAGTCGCTTTGGATAAAAACGTCTGCTAAATGACTAAATGTAAATTTTATGAAATGTGTAATGTCATGTGTAATGTGTAATGTGTAGTGTGTGGCCTTGAAATTTTAGCATATCTACGTAATCATGAATAAATGCTTCTTGAGACACACAGTGTTGCTTCTTTGCATGCATCAAATGAATTGTTTCTGGCTATATGCATCCATGCATTAGTTTGAGAGGGGTGGAAATGGGACACTTGGGTGAAACAAAACTGCCCCAAAAGTAACCCCCCCACTTTAAATAGAGTTTTTTCTAAGTCAATTTGGTACATTTCTCTGATCCGATTTGAAATTCTCAAAACTTCTTGTTCAATCCTTACATCATTGTGTCACGTGTGCACATCAAACAAGCATTTTCTCATTTCTTTGAACAAATTGCAAATGCTTTGGTACATCCATGCAAATGATCATGACAAAATTCTGTGCAGATTCCTACATTATCAATTGCTTATGTCATGTTGATCAAAATGCATTATAATGGGTCTCTGTAGAATAGTATAATCCCCACGACATTTAAGCACTAGTTTTACAATATACAGTAAGTATACTTTAAGTAAACAGTGGCATTTTATTTTACTCAATTTAGTGTTTTGCATTGCTATATTCTTTCCACATAGGACTGCAAGACATGTTCACTGTGTTGCAGACGGCCCCTTTTCACACCTAAACAGTCTTTTGACACTCTCTACAGGGATCTCATCCCTGAACAAGAGAGGGGGCAGATTGGAGATGACCTGCCAAAGTACGTGTTAGTTTGGGACATTGTCAGTTTCCATCGCTCCAACATCATCAGGCAATGGTTTGCGGCCCACAACAGGATGCTGGTGGAGTTCCTCTCACCCTACTCAACCACGTTGAGGAATTTTTCACAGCATGAAGATTAAAAGTATATGATCGCCAGCTGCATACACAGATGACCCTTCTGGCTGCCATGGATGTAACGTGTGATGACATCACAGCTGATGCCTGCAGAGGCTGGATTAGACACTCTGAAAGATGATTTTCACGCTGTATCGCAAGAGAAGATATTTGTTGTGATGTGGATGAGAATCCGTTGCCCAAAAGACAGGAACGTCAGGATATGTAGGAAGACTGCACTGTAATTCCACTGCACTGCATGTACAGTTTTCCCTAAGGAGATTGTCTTATGTTCAGATTTCTACATTTGTTTGTGCTATGCAGTGCTGTCTTTTCCTGTCTGCATCACAATGACACTGTCTGTCAATAAATTATTGTAAAAACAGTAAAAGCGTTAACGTGACTCATGTGCCGTCTCTTGCAATCAAACAATCAAAACCAGAAATGCACTTACTGTTTTGCAAATGACAAGGATGATTCGAGAAATGCTCCACTCATCACTCTCAGTTCACTCCGCTGCACACGTCTGATCACTTCTTTGTCACCCCCGAACTCACCGCTCCAGACAACGCAGATGTCTTACCGCTGGTCACTTTCCGGCGCTACCTACGGTCCCTCCCTCCTGCTTTTCCTCTGCTGTCTTGTCTGCACTCCCCCCCTCTGAGGAGCTCTCTCTTTTGAATACCAACAGTGCCACAGACACTCTGTGTTCCACGCTTACATCCTGCTTGGACAACATATGCCCTCTTACATCTGGACCAGCCCGTGCATCCCTGTCTGCCCCCTGGTTATCGGATGTACCACGTGAGCATCGCACCAGCCTCCGGTCAGCTGAGAGAAAATGGCACAAGTCAAAAGACCATACTGACCTCTCTCTCTCTACTTTCTCCGTTGACGTCACCTCTGCAAAAACTGATTATAACCACTCGAAGATCAGCAACTCTCCTGACTCTCGCACACTCTTAAAAACCTTCTCTGCTCTCCTCTGTCCGCCTGCTCCCACACCTTCATCGGAGTTAACGGCTGATGATTTTGCATCGTTCTTCGTAAAGAAAACTACCGCCATCAACAGCCAATTTTCTACGCCACCATCACCCGCCTTTTCTCCTATGTCTGAAGATGATGTTTCCAAGGTCATTGGTTCCAACCACCCTACCACCTGCCCACTGGATCCCATCCCCACCCATCTCCTCCATGCCATCTCTCCAGCAGTTGTGCCTGGTCTGACCCGCATCATCAACTCTTTGCTCACCACTGGGACATTTCCCACTGCTTTCAAAGAGGCCTGCATCACACCGCTACTGAAGAAACTCACTCTCAACCTTACACTGCTAGAACACTACAGGCCGGTGTAGTGTGTGAAAATGCATATCTTCCGTCAAAATGTAGATGACTGATTTTAACCTCTTATTATTTTCTGTCTTCTTAAAAAATTATTTTTTTACTTACCTCACTATTCTTAGCTTTGTATACTGTGCTAGGCTTTAATGGACTGGATTTAATTAACTTATGCATTTTGTTGCCTATATTGTTATAATTGCTTCCAATGTTTCCTCGTCTGTAAGTCGCTTTGGATAAAAATGTCTGCTAAATGACTAAATGTAAATTTTATGAAATGTGTAATGTCATGTGTAATGTGTAATGTGTAGTGTGTGGCCTTGAAATTTTAGCATGTCTACGTAATCATGAATAAATGCTTCTTGAGACACACAGTGTTGCTTCTTTGCATGCATCAAATGAATTGTTTCTGGCTATATGCATCCATGCATTAGTTTGAGAGGGGTGGAAATGGGACACTTGGGTGAAACAAAACTGCCCCAAAAGTACCCCCCCCCACTTTAAATAGAGTTTTTTCTAAGTCAATTTGGTACATTTCTCTGATCCGATTTGAAATTCTCAAAACTTCTTGTTCAATCCTTACATCATTGTGTCACGTGTGCACATCAAACAAGCATTTTCTCATTTCTTTGAACAAGTTGCAAATGCTTTGGTACATCCATGCAAATGATTATGACAAAATTCTGTGCAGATTCCTACATTATCAATTGCTTATGTCATGTTGATCAAAATGCATTATAATGGGTCTCTGTAGAATAGTATAATCCCCACGACATTTAAGCACTTGTTTTACAATATACAGTAAGTATACTTTAAGTAAACAGTGGCATTTTATTTTACTCAATTTAGTGTTTTGCATTGCTATATTCTTTCCACATAGGACTGCAAAACAACTTCAATGTGTTGCAGACGGCCCCTTTTTACACCTAAACAGTCTTTTGACACTCCCTACAGGGATCTCATCCCTGAACAAGAGAGGGGGCAGATTGGAGATGACCTGCCAAAGTACGTGTTAGTTTGGGACAATGTCAGTTTCCATCGCTCCAACATCATCAGGCAATGGTTTGCGGCCCATAACAGGATGCTGGTGGAGTTCCTCTCACCCTACTCAACCCCGTTGAGGAATTTTTCTCAGCATGAAGATTAAAAGTATATGATGGCCAGCCGCATACACAGATGACCCTTCTGGCTGCCTTGGATGTAACGTGTGATGACATCACAGCTGATGCCTGCAGAGGCTGGATTAGACACTCTGAAAGATGATTTTCGCGCTGTATCGCAAGAGAAGATATTTGTTGTGATGTGGATGAGAATCCGTTGCCCAAAAGACTGGAACGTCAGGAGGTGTAGGAAGACTGCACTGTAATTCCACTGCACTGCATGTACAGTTTTCCCTAAGGAGATTGTCTTATGTTCAGATTTCTACATTTGTTTGTGCTATGCAGTGCTGTCTTTTCCTGTCTGCATCACAATGACACTGTCTGTCAATAAATTATTGTACAAACAGTAAAAGCGTTAACGTGAATCATGTGCCGTCTTTTGCAATCAAACAATCGAAACCAGAAATGCACATACTGTTTTGCAAATGACAAGGATGATTCGAGAAATGCTCCACTCATCACTCTCAGGTCACTCCGCTGCACACGTCTGATCACTTCTTTGTCACCCCCGACCTCACCGCTCCAGACAACGCAGATGTCTTACCGCTGGTCACTTTCCGGCGCTACCTACGGTCCCTCCCTCCTGCTTTTCCTCTGCTGTCTTGTCTGCACTCCCCCCCTCTGAGGAGCTCTCTCTTTTGAATACCAACAGTGCCACAGACACTCTGTGTTCCACGCTTACATCCTGCTTGGACAACATATGCCCTCTTGCATCTGGACCAGCCCGTGCATCCCTGTCTGCTCCCTGGTTATCAGATGTACCACGTGAGCATCGCACCAGCCTCCGGTCAGCTGAGAGAAAATGGCACAAGTCAAAAGACCATACTGACCTCTCTCTCTCTACTTTCTCCGTTGACGTCACCTCTGCAAAAACTGATTATAACCACTCGAAGATCAGCAACTCTCCTGACTCTCGCTCACTCTTAAAAACCTTCTCTGCTCTCCTCTGTCCGCCTGCTCCCACACCTTCATCGGAGTTAACGGCTGATGATTTTGCATCGTTCTTCGTAAAGAAAACTACCGCCATCAACAGCCAATTTTCTACGCCACCATCACCCGCCTTTTCTCCTATGTCTGAAGATGATGTTTTCAAGGTCATTGGTTCCAACCACCCTACCACCTGCCCACTGGATCCCATCCCCACCCATCTCCTCCATGCCATCTCTCCAGCAGTTGTGCCTGCTCTGACCCGCATCATCAACTCTTTGCTCACCACTGGGACATTTCCCACTGCTTTCAAAGAGGCCTGCATCACACCGCTACTGAAGAAACTCACTCTCAACCTTACACTGCTAGAACACTACAGGCCGGTGTAGTGTGTGAAAATGCATATCTTCCGTCAAAATGTAGATGACTGATTTTAACCTCTTATTATTTTCTGTCTTCTTAAAAAAATATTTTTTTTACTTACCTCACTATTCTTAGCTTTGTATACTGTGCTAGGCTTTAATGGACTGGATTTAATTAACTTATGCATTTTGTTGCCTATATTGTTATAATTGCTTCCAATGTTTCCTCGTCTGTAAGTCGCTTTGGATAAAAACGTCTGCTAAATGACTAAATGTAAATTTTATGAAATGTGTAATGTCATGTGTAATGTGTAATGTGTAGTGTGTGGCCTTGAAATTTTAGCATGTCTACGTAATCATGAATAAATGCTTCTTGAGACACACAGTGTTGCTTCTTTGCATGCATCAAATGAATTGTTTCTGGCTATATGCATCCATGCATTAGTTTGAGAGGGGTGGAAATGGGACACTTGGGTGAAACAAAACTGCCCCAAAAGTACCCCCCCACTTTAAATACAGTTTTTTCTAAGTCAATTTGGTACATTTCTCTGATCCGATTTGAAATTCTCAAAACTTCTTGTTCAATCCTTACATCCTTGTGTCACGTGTGCACATCAAACAAGCATGTTCTCATTTCTTTGAACAAGTTGCAAATGCTTTGGTACATCCATGCAAATGATTATGACAAAATTCTGTGCAGATTCCTACATTATCAATTGCTTACGTCATGTTGATCAAAATGCATTATAATGGGTCTCTGTAGAATAGTATAATCCCCACGACATTTAAGCACTAGTTTTACAATATACAGTAAGTATACTTTAAGTAAACGGTGGCATTTTATTTTACTCAATTTAGTGTTTTGCATTGCTATATTCTTTCCACATAGGACTTCAAGACAACTTCACTGTGTTGCAGACGGCCCCTTTTCACAACTAAACAGTCTTTTGACACTCTCTACAGGGATCTCATCCCTGAACAAGAGAGGGGGCAGATTGGAGATGACCTGCCAAAGTACGTGTTAGTTTGGGACAATGTCAGTTTCCATCGCTCCAACATCATCAGGCAATGGTTTGCGGCCCATAACAGGATGCTGGTGGAGTTCCTCTCACCCTACTCAACCCCGTTGAGGAATTTTTCTCAGCATGAAGATTAAAAGTATATGATGGCCAGCCGCATACACAGATGACCCTTCTGGCTGCCTTGGATGTAACGTGTGATGACATCACAGCTGATGCCTGCAGAGGCTGGATTAGACACTCTGAAAGATGATTTTCGCGCTGTATCGCAAGAGAAGATATTTGTTGTGATGTGGATGAGAATCCGTTGCCCAAAAGACTGGAACGTCAGGAGGTGTAGGAAGACTGCACTGTAATTCCACTGCACTGCATGTACAGTTTTCCCTAAGGAGATTGTCTTATGTTCAGATTTCTACATTTGTTTGTGCTATGCAGTGCTGTCTTTTCCTGTCTGCATCACAATGACACTGTCTGTCAATAAATTATTGTACAAACAGTAAAAGCGTTAATGTGAATCATGTGCCGTCTTTTGCAATCAAACAATCGAAACCAGAAATGCACTTACTGTTTTGCAAATGACAAGGATGATTCGAGAAATGCTCCACTCATCACTCTCAGGTCACTCCGCTGCACACGTCTGATCACTTCTTTCTTACCGCTGGTCACTTTCCGGCGCTACCTACGGTCCCTCCCTCCTGCTTTTCCTCTGCTGTCTTGTCTGCACTCCTCCCCTCTGAGGAGCTCTCTCTTTTGAATACCAACAGTGCCACAGACACTCTGTGTTCCACGCTTACATCCTGCTTGGACAACATATGCCCTCTTGCATCTGGACCAGCCCGTGCATCCCTGTCTGCTCCCTGGTTATCGGATGTACCACGTGAGCATCGCACCAGCCTCCGGTCAGCTGAGAGAAAATGGCACAAGTCAAAAGACCATACTGACCTCTCTCTCTCTACTTTCTCCGTTGACGTCACCTCTGCAAAAACTGATTATAACCACTCGAAGATCAGCAACTCTCCTGACTCTCGCTCACTCTTAAAAACCTTCTCTGCTCTCCTCTGTCCGCCTGCTCCCACACCTTCATCGGAGTTAACGGCTGATGATTTTGCATCGTTCTTCGTAAAGAAAACTACCGCCATCAACAGCCAATTTTCTACGCCACCATCACCCGCCTTTTCTCCTATGTCTGAAGATGATGTTTCCAAGGTCATTGGTTCCAACCACCCTACCACCTGCCCACTGGATCCCATCCCCACCCATCTCCTCCATGCCATCTCTCCAGCAGTTGTGCCTGGTCTGACCCGCATCATCAACTCTTTGCTCACCACTGGGACATTTCCCACTGCTTTCAAAGAGGCCTGCATCACACCGCTACTGAAGAAACTCACTCTCAACCTTACACTGCTAGAACACTACAGGCCGGTGTAGTGTGTGAAAATGCATATCTTCCGTCAAAATGTAGATGACTGATTTTAACCTCTTATTATTTTCTGTCTTCTTAAAAAATTATTTTTTTACCTACCTCACTATTCTTAGCTTTGTATACTGTGCTAGGCTTTAATGGACTGGATTTAATTAACTTATGCATTTTGTTGCCTATATTGTTATAATTGCTTCCAATGTTTCCTCGTCTGTAAGTCGCTTTGGATAAAAACGTCTGCTAAATGACTAAATGTAAATTTTATGAAATGTGTAATGTCATGTGTAATGTGTAATGTGTAGTGTGTGGCCTTGAAATTTTAGCATGTCTACGTAATCATGAATAAATGCTTCTTGAGACACACAGTGTTGCTTCTTTGCATGCATCAAATGAATTGTTTCTGGTTATATGCATCCATGCATTAGTTTGAGAGGGGTGGAAATGGGACACTTGGGTGAAACAAAACTGCCCCAAAAGTACCCCCCCACTTTAAATACAGTTTTTTCTAAGTCAATTTGGTACATTTCTCTGATCCGATTTGAAATTCTCAAAACTTCTTGTTCAATCCTTACATCCTTGTGTCACGTGTGCACATCAAACAAGCATTTTCTCATTTCTTTGAACAAGTTGCAAATGCTTTGGTACATCCATGCAACTGATTATGACTAAATTCTGTGCAGATTCCTACATTATCAATTGCTTATGTCATGTTGATCAAAATGCATTATAATGGGTCTCTGTAGAATAGTATAATCCCCACGACATTTAAGCACTAGTTTTACAATATACAGTAAGTATACTTTAAGTAAACGGTGGCATTTTATTTTACTCAATTTAGTGTTTTGCATTGCTATATTCTTTCCACATAGGACTGCAAGACAACTTCACTGTGTTGCAGACGGCCCCTTTTCACACCTAAACAGTCTTTTGACACTCTCTACAGGGATCTCATCCCTGAACAAGAGAGGGGGCAGATTGGAGATGACCTGCCAAAGTACGTGTTAGTTTGGGACAATGTCAGTTTCCATCGCTCCAACATCATCAGGCAATGGTTTGCGGCCCACAACAGGATGCTGGTGGAGTTCCTCTAACCCTACTCAACCCCGTTGAGGAATTTTTCTCAGCATGAAGATTAAAAGTATATGATGGCCAGCCGCATACACAGATGACCCTTCTGGCTGCCTTGGATGTAACGTGTGATGACATCACAGCTGATGCCTGCAGAGGCTGGATTAGACACTCTGAAAGATGATTTTCACGCTGTATCGCAAGAGAAGATATTTGTTGTGATGTGGATGAGAATCCGTTGCCCAAAAGACAGGAACGTCAGGAGGTGTAGGAAGACTGCACTGTAATTCCACTGCACTGCATGTACAGTTTTCCCTAAGGAGATTGTCTTATGTTCAGATTTCTACATTTGTTTGTGCTATGCAGTGCTGTCTTTTCCTGTCTGCATCACAATGACACTGTCTGTCAATAAATTATTGTAAAAACAGTAAAAGCGTATATGTGACTCATGTGCCGTCTCTTGCAATCAAACAATCAAAACCAGAAATGCACTTACTGTTTTGCAAATGACAAGGATGATTCGAGAAATGCTCCACTCATCACTCTCAGTTCACTCCGCTGCACACGTCTGATCACTTCTTTATCACCCCCGACCTCACCGCTCCAGACAACGCAGATGT
The DNA here is from genome assembly GCF_947034865.1 of Barbatula barbatula. NCBI lineage: Eukaryota > Metazoa > Chordata > Actinopteri > Cypriniformes > Nemacheilidae > Barbatula > Barbatula barbatula. The sequence goes on along the minus strand of NC_136765.1, from coordinate 9,862,893 downwards.
CTTACCGCTGGTCACTTTCCGGCGCTACCTACGGTCCCTCCCTCCTGCTTTTCCTCTGCTGTCTTGTCTGCACTCCCCCCCTCTGAGGAGCTCTCTCTTTTGAATACCAACTGTGCCACAGACACTCTGTGTTCCACGCTTACATCCTGCTTGGACAACATATGCCCTCTTACATCTGGACCAGCCCGTGCATCCCTGTCTGCCCCCTGGTTATCGGATGTACCACGTGAGCATCGCACCAGCCTCCGGTCAGCTGAGAGAAAATGGCACAATTCAAAAGACCATACTGACCTCTCTCTCTCTACCAGTCTCTTCTCTCTACTTTCTCCGTTGACGTCACCTCTGCAAAAACTGATTATAACCACTCGAAGATCAGCAACTCTCCTGACTCTCGCACACTCTTAAAAACCTTCTCTGCTCTCCTCTGTCCGCCTGCTCCCACACCTTCATCGCAGTTAAAGGCTGATGATTTTGCATTGTTCTTCGTAAAGAAAACTACCGCCATCAACAGCCAATTTTCTACACCACCATCACACGCCTTTTCTCCTATGTCTGAAGATGATGTTTCCCAGGGCATTGGTTCCAACCACCCTACCGCCTGCCCACTGGATCCCATCCCCACCCATCTCCTCCATGCCATCTCTCCAGCAGTTGTGCCTGGTCTGACCCGCATCATCAACTCTTTGCTCACCACTGGGACATTTCCCACTGCTTTCAAAGAGGCCTGCATCACACCGCTACTGAAGAAACTCACTCTCAACCTTATACTGCTAGAACACTACAGGCCGGTGTAGTGTGTGAAAATGCACATCTTCCGTCAAAATGTAGATGACTGATTTTAACCTCTTATTATTTTCTGTCTTCTTAAAAAATTATTTTTTTACTTACCTCACTATTCTTAGCTTTGTATACTGTGCTAGGCTTTAATGGACTGGATTTAATTAACTTATGCATTTTGTTGCCTATATTGTTATAATTGCTTCCAATGTTTCCTCGTCTGTAAGTCGCTTTGGATAAAAACGTCTGCTAAATGACTAAATGTAAATTTTATGAAATGTGTAATGTCATGTGTAATGTGTAATGTGTAGTGTGTGGCCTTGAAATTTTAGCATGTCTACGTAATCATGAATAAATGCTTCTTGAGACACACAGTGTTGCTTCTTTGCATGCATCAAATGAATTGTTTCTGGTTATATGCATCCATGCATTAGTTTGAGAGGGGTGGAAATGGGACACTTGGGTGAAACAAAACTGCCCCAAAAGTACCCCCCCACTTTAAATACAGTTTTTTCTAAGTCAATTTGGTACATTTCTCTGATCCGATTTGAAATTCTCAAAACTTCTTGTTCAATCCTTACATCCTTGTGTCACGTGTGCACATCAAACAAGCATTTTCTCATTTCTTTGAACAAGTTGCAAATGCTTTGGTACATCCATGCAACTGATTATGACTAAATTCTGTGCAGATTCCTACATTATCAATTGCTTATGTCATGTTGATCAAAATGCATTATAATGGGTCTCTGTAGAATAGTATAATCCCCACGACATTTAAGCACTAGTTTTACAATATACAGTAAGTATACTTTAAGTAAACGGTGGCATTTTATTTTACTCAATTTAGTGTTTTGCATTGCTATATTCTTTCCACATAGGACTGCAAGACAACTTCACTGTGTTGCAGACGGCCCCTTTTCACACCTAAACAGTCTTTTGACACTCTCTACAGGGATCTCATCCCTGAACAAGAGAGGGGGCAGATTGGAGATGACCTGCCAAAGTACGTGTTAGTTTGGGACAATGTCAGTTTCCATCGCTCCAACATCATCAGGCAATGGTTTGCGGCCCACAACAGGATGCTGGTGGAGTTCCTCTAACCCTACTCAACCCCGTTGAGGAATTTTTCTCAGCATGAAGATTAAAAGTATATGATGGCCAGCCGCATACACAGATGACCCTTCTGGCTGCCTTGGATGTAACGTGTGATGACATCACAGCTGATGCCTGCAGAGGCTGGATTAGACACTCTGAAAGATGATTTTCACGCTGTATCGCAAGAGAAGATATTTGTTGTGATGTGGATGAGAATCCGTTGCCCAAAAGACAGGAACGTCAGGAGGTGTAGGAAGACTGCACTGTAATTCCACTGCACTGCATGTACAGTTTTCCCTAAGGAGATTGTCTTATGTTCAGATTTCTACATTTGTTTGTGCTATGCAGTGCTGTCTTTTCCTGTCTGCATCACAATGACACTGTCTGTCAATAAATTATTGTAAAAACAGTAAAAGCGTATATGTGACTCATGTGCCGTCTCTTGCAATCAAACAATCAAAACCAGAAATGCACTTACTGTTTTGCAAATGACAAGGATGATTCGAGAAATGCTCCACTCATCACTCTCAGTTCACTCCGCTGCACACGTCTGATCACTTCTTTATCACCCCCGACCTCACCGCTCCAGACAACGCAGATGTCTTACCGCTGGTCACTTTCCGGCGCTACCTACGGTCCCTCCCTCCTGCTTTTCCTCTGCTGTCTTGTCTGCACTCCCCCCCTCTGAGGAGCTCTCTCTTTTGAATACCAACTGTGCCACAGACACTCTGTGTTCCACGCTTACATCCTGCTTGGACAACATATGCCCTCTTACATCTGGACCAGCCCGTGCATCCCTGTCTGCCCCCTGGTTATCGGATGTACCACGTGAGCATCGCACCAGCCTCCGGTCAGCTGAGAGAAAATGGCACAATTCAAAAGACCATACTGACCTCTCTCTCTCTACCAGTCTCTTCTCTCTACTTTCTCCGTTGACGTCACCTCTGCAAAAACTGATTATAACCACTCGAAGATCAGCAACTCTCCTGACTCTCGCACACTCTTAAAAACCTTCTCTGCTCTCCTCTGTCCGCCTGCTCCCACACCTTCATCGCAGTTAAAGGCTGATGATTTTGCATTGTTCTTCGTAAAGAAAACTACCGCCATCAACAGCCAATTTTCTACACCACCATCACACGCCTTTTCTCCTATGTCTGAAGATGATGTTTCCCAGGGCATTGGTTCCAACCACCCTACCGCCTGCCCACTGGATCCCATCCCCACCCATCTCCTCCATGCCATCTCTCCAGCAGTTGTGCCTGGTCTGACCCGCATCATCAACTCTTTGCTCACCACTGGGACATTTCCCACTGCTTTCAAAGAGGCCTGCATCACACCGCTACTGAAGAAACTCACTCTCAACCTTATACTGCTAGAACACTACAGGCCGGTGTAGTGTGTGAAAATGCACATCTTCCGTCAAAATGTAGATGACTGATTTTAACCTCTTATTATTTTCTGTCTTCTTAAAAAATTATTTTTTTACTTACCTCACTATTCTTAGCTTTGTATACTGTGCTAGGCTTTAATGGACTGGATTTAATTAACTTATGCATTTTGTTGCCTATATTGTTATAATTGCTTCCAATGTTTCCTCGTCTGTAAGTCGCTTTGGATAAAACCGTCTGCTAAATGACTAAATGTAAATTTTATGAAATGTGTAATGTCATGTGTAATGTGTAATGTGTAGTGTGTGGCCTTGAAATTTTAGCATATCTACGTAATCATGAATAAATGCTTCTTGAGACACACAGTGTTGCTTCTTTGCATGCATCAAATGAATTGTTTCTGGCTATATGCATCCATGCATTAGTTTGAGAGGGGTGGAAATGGGACACTTGGGTGAAACAAAACTGCCCCAAAAGTACCCCCCCCACTTTAAATACAGTTTTTTCTAAGTCAATTTGGTACATTTCTCAGATCCGATTTGAAATTCTCAAAACTTCTTGTTCAATCCTTACATCATTGTGTCACGTGTGCACATCAAACAAGCATTTTCTCATTTCTTTGAACAAGTTGCAAATGCTTTGGTACATCCATGCAAATGATTATGACAAAATTCTGTGCAGATTCCTACATTATCAATTGCTTATGTCATGTTGATCAAAATGCATTATAATGGGTCTCTGTAGAATAGTATAATCCCCACGACATTTAAGCACTAGTTTTACAATATACAGTAAGTATACTTTAAGTAAACGGTGGCATTTTATTTTACTCAATTTAGTGTTTTGCATTGCTATATTCTTTCCACTTCACTGTGTTGCAGACGGCCCCTTTTCACACCTAAACAGTCTTTTGACACTCTCTACAGGGATCTCATCCCTGAACAAGAGAGGGGGCAGATTGGAGATGACCTGCCAAAGTACGTGTTAGTTTGGGACATTGTCAGTTTCCATCGCTCCAACATCATCAGGCAATGGTTTGCGGCCCACAACAGGATGCTGGTGGAGTTCCTCTCACCCTACTCAACCACGTTGAGGAATTTTTCTCAGCATGAAGATTAAAAGTATATGATCACCAGCTGCATACACAGATGACCCTTCTGGCTGCCATGGATGTAACGTGTGATGACATCACAGCTGATGCCTGCAGAGGCTGGATTAGACACTCTGAAAGATGATTTTCACGCTGTATCGCAAGAGAAGATATTTGTTGTGATGTTGATGAGAATCCGTTGCCCAAAAGACAGGAACGTCAGGAGGTGTAGGAAGACTGCACTGTAATTCCACTGCACTGCATGTACAGTTTTCCCTAAGGAGATTGTCTTATGTTCAGATTTCTACATTTGTTTGTGCTATGCAGTGCTGTCTTTTCCTGTCTGCATCACAATGACACTGTCTGTCAATAAATTATTGTAAAAACAGTAAAAGCGTTAACGTGACTCATGTGCCGTCTCTTGCAATCAAACAATCAAAACCAGAAATGCACTTACTGTTTTGCAAATGACAAGGATGATTCGAGAAATGCTCCACTCATCACTCTCAGTTCACTCCGCTGCACACGTCTGATCACTTCTTTGTCACCCCCGAACTCACCGCTCCAGACAACGCAGATGTCTTACCGCTGGTCACTTTCCGGCGCTACCTACGGTCCCTCCCTCCTGCTTTTCCTCTGCTGTCTTGTCTGCACTCCCCCCCTCTGAGGAGCTCTCTCTTTTGAATACCAACAGTGCCACAGACACTCTGGGTTCCACGCTTACATCCTGCTTGGACAACATATGCCCTCTTACATCTGGACCAGCCCGTGCATCCCTGTCTGCCCTCTGGTTATCGGATGTACCACGTGAGCATCGCACCAGCCTCCGGTCAGCTGAGAGAAAATGGCACAAGTCAAAAGACCATACTGACCTCTCTCTCTCTACTTTCTCCGTTGACGTCACCTCTGCAAAAACTGATTATAACCACTCGAAGATCAGCAACTCTCCTGACTCTCTCACACTCTTAAAAACCTTCTCTGCTCTCCTCTGTCCGCCTGCTCCCACACCTTCATCGGAGTTAACGGCTGATGATTTTGCATCGTTCTTCGTAAAGAAAACTACCGCCATCAACAGCCAATTTTCTACACCACCATCACCCGCCTTTTCTCCTATGTCTGAAGATGATGTTTCCAAGGTCATTGGTTCCAACCACCCTACCACCTGCCCATTGGATCCCATCCCCACCCATCTCCACCATGCCATCTCTCCAGCAGTTGTGCCTGGTCTGACCCGCATCATCAACTCTTTGCTCACCACTGGGACATTTCCCACTGCTTTCAAAGAGGCCTGCATCACACCGCTACTGAAGAAACTCACTCTCAACCTTACACTGCTAGAACACTACAGGCCGGTGTAGTGTGTGAAAATGCAAATCTTCCGTCAAAATGTAGATGACTAATTTTAACCTCTTATTATTTTCTGTCTTCTTAAAAAATTATTTTTTTACTTACCTCACTATTCTTAGCTTTGTATACTGTGCTAGGCTTTAATGGACTGGATTTAATTAACTTATGCATTTTGTTGCCTATATTGTTATAATTGCTTCCAATGTTTCCTCGTCTGTAAGTCGCTTTGGATAAAAACGTCTGCTAAATGACTAAATGTAAATTTTATGAAATGTGTAATGTCATGTGTAATGTGTAGTGTGTGGCCTTGAAATTTTAGCATGTCTACGTAATCATGAATACATGCTTCTTGAGACACACAGTGTTGCTTCTTTGCATGCATCAAATGAATTGTTTCTGGCTATATGCATCCATGCATTAGTTTGAGAGGGGTGGAAATGGGACACTTGGGTGAAACAAAACTGCCCCAAAAGTACCCCCCCCCACTTTAAATACAGTTTTTTCTAAGTCAATTTGGTACATTTCTCTGATCCGATTTGAAATTCTCAAAACTTCTTGTTCAATCCTTACATCCTTGTGTCACGTGTGCACATCAAACAAGCATTTTCTCATTTCTTTGAACAAGTTGCAAATGCTTTGGTACATCCATGCAAATGATTATGACAAAATTCTGTGCAGATTCCTACATTATCAATTGCTTATGTCATGTTGATCAAAATGCATTATAATGGGTCTCTGTAGAATAGTATAATCCCCACGACATTTAAGCACTAGTTTTACAATATACAGTAAGTATACTTTAAGTAAACGGTGGCATTTTATTTTACTCAATTTAGTGTTTTGCATTGCTATATTCTTTCCACATAGGACTGCAAGACAACTTCACTGTGTTGCAGACAGCCCCTTTTCACACCTAAACAGTCTTTTGACACTCTCTACAGGGATCTCATCCCTGAACAAGAGAGGGGGCAGATTGGAGATGACCTGCCAAAGTACGTGTTAGTTTGGGACAATGTCAGTTTCCATCGCTCCAACATCATCAGGCAATGGTTTGCGGCCCACAACAGGATGCTGGTGGAGTTCCTCTCACCCTACTCAACCCCGTTGAGGAATTTTTCTCAGCATGAAGATTAAAAGTATATGATGGCCAGCCGCATACACAGATGACCCTTCTGGCTGCCTTGGATGTAACGTGTGATGACATCACAGCTGATGCCTGCAGAGGCTGGATTAGACACTCTGAAAGATGATTTTCACGCTGTATCGCAAGAGAAGATATTTGTTGTGATGTGGATGAGAATCCGTTGCCCAAAAGACTGGAACGTCAGGAGGTGTAGGAAGACTGCACTGTAATTCCACTGCACTGCATGTACAGTTTTCCCTAAGGAGATTGTCTTATGTTCAGATTTCTACATTTGTTTGTGCTATGCAGTGCTGTCTTTTCCTGTCTGCATCACAATGACACTGTCTGTCAATAAATTATTGTACAAACAGTAAAAGCGTTAACGTGAATCATGTGCCGTCTCTTGCAATCAAACAATCAAAACCAGAAATGCACTTACTGTTTTGCAAATGACAAGGATGATTCGAGAAATGCTCCACTCATCACTCTCAGGTCACTCCGCTGCACACGTCTGATCACTTCTTTTACACCCCCGACCTCACCGCTCCAGACAACGCAGATGTCTTAACGCTGGTCACTTTCCGGCGCTACCTACGGTCCCTCCCTCCTGCTTTTCCTCTGCTGTCTTGTCTGCACTCCCCCCCTCTGAGGAGCTCTCTCTTTTGAATACCAACAGTGCCACAGACACTCTGTGTTCCATGCTTACATCCTGCTTGGACAACATATGCCCTCTTGCATCTGGACCAGCCCGTGCATCCCTGTCTGCCCCCTGGTTATCGGATGTACCACGTGAGCATCGCACCAGCCTCCGGTCAGCTGAGAGAAAATGGCACAAGTCAAAAGACCATACTGACCTCTCTCTCTCTACTTTCTCCGTTGACGTCACCTCTGCAAAAACTGATTATAACCACTCGAAGATCAGCAACTCTCCTGACTCTCGCACACTCTTAAAAACCTTCTCTGCTCTCCTCTGTCCGCCTGCTCCCACACCTTCATCGGAGTTAACGGCTGATGATTTTGCATCGTTCTTCGTAAAGAAAACTACCGCCATCAACAGCCAATTTTCTACGCCACCATCACCCGCCTTTTCTCCTATGTCTGAAGATGATGTTTCCAAGGTCATTGGTTCCAACCACCCTACCACCTGCCCACTGGATCCCATCCCCACCCATCTCCTCCATGCCATCTCTCCAGCAGTTGTGCCTGGTCTGACCCGCATCATCAACTCTTTGCTCACCACTGGGACATTTCCCACTGCTTTCAAAGAGGCCTGCATCACACCGCTACTGAAGAAACTCACTCTCAACCTTATACTGCTAGAACACTACAGGCCGGTGTAGTGTGTGAAAATGCACATCTTCCGTCAAAATGTAGATGACTGATTTTAACCTCTTATTATTTTCTGTCTTCTTAAAAAATTATTTTTTTACTTACCTCACTATTCTTAGCTTTGTATACTGTGCTAGGCTTTAATGGACTGGATTTAATTAACTTATGCATTTTGTTGCCTATATTGTTATAATTGCTTCCAATGTTTCCTCGTCTGTAAGTCGCTTTGGATAAAAACGTCTGCTAAATGACTAAATGTAAATTTTATGAAATGTGTAATGTCATGTGTAATGTGTAATGTGTAGTGTGTGGCCTTGAAATTTTAGCATATCTACGTAATCATGAATAAATGCTTCTTGAGACACACAGTGTTGCTTCTTTGCATGCATCAAATGAATTGTTTCTGGCTATATGCATCCATGCATTAGTTTGAGAGGGATGGAAATGGGACACTTGGGTGAAACAAAACTGCCCCAAAAGTACCCCCCCACTTTAAATACAGTTTTTTCTAAGTCAATTTGGTACATTTCTCAGATCCGATTTGAAATTCTCAAAACTTCTTGTTCAATCCTTACATCCTTGTGTCACGTGTGCACATCAAACAAGCATTTTCTCATTTCTTTGAACAAGTTGCAAATGCTTTGGTACATCCATGCAAATGATTATGACAAAATTCTGTGCAGATTCCTACATTATCAATTGCTTATGTCATGTTGATCAAAATGCATTATAATGGGTCTCTGTAGAATAGTATAATCCCCACGACATTTAAGCACTAGTTTTACAATATACAGTAAGTATACTTTAAGTAAACAGTGGCATTTTATTTTACTCAATTTAGTGTTTTGCATTGCTATATTCTTTCCACATAGGACTGCAAGACAACTTCACTGTGTTGCAGACGGCCCCTTTTCACACCTAAACAGTCTTTTGACACTCTCTACAGGGATCTCATCCCTGAACAAGAGAGGGGGCAGATTGGAGATGACCTGCCAAAGTACGTGTTAGTTTGGGACATTGTCAGTTTCCATCGCTCCAACATCATCAGGCAATGGTTTGCGGCCCACAACAGGATGCTGGTGGAGTTCCTCTCACCCTACTCAACCACGTTGAGGAATTTTTCTCAGCATGAAGATTAAAAGTATATGATCGCCAGCTGCATACACAGATGACCCTTCTGGCTGCCATGGATGTAACGTGTGATGACATCACAGCTGATGCCTGCAGAGGCTGGATTAGACACTCTGAAAGATGATTTTCACGCTGTATCGCAAGAGAAGATATTTGTTGTGATGTGGATGAGAATCCGTTGCCCAAAAGACAGGAACGTCAGGAGGTGTAGGAAGACTGCACTGTAATTCCACTGCACTGCATGTACAGTTTTCCCTAAGGAGATTGTCTTATGTTCAGATTTCTAAATTTGTTTGTGCTATGCAGTGCTGTCTTTTCCTGTCTGCATCACAATGACACTGTCTGTCAATAAATTATTGTAAAAACAGTAAAAGCGTTAACGTGACTCATGTGCCGTCTCTTGCAATCAAACAATCAAAACCAGAAATACACTTACTGTTTTGCAAATGACAAGGATGATTCGAGAAATGCTCCACTCATCACTCTCAGTTCACTCCGCTGCACACGTCTGATCACTTCTTTGTCACCCCCGAACTCACCGCTCCAGACAACGCAGATGTCTTACCGCTGGTCACTTTCCGGCGCTACCTACGGTCCCTCCCTCCTGCTTTTCCTCTGCTGTCTTGTCTGCACTCCCCCCCTCTGAGGAGCTCTCTCTTTTGAATACCAACAGTGCCACAGACACTCTGTGTTCCACGCTTACATCCTGCTTGGACAACATATGCCCTCTTACATCTGGACCAGCCCGTGCATCCCTGTCTGCCCTCTGGTTATCGGATGTACCACGTGAGCATCGCACCAGCCTCCGGTCAGCTGAGAGAAAATGGCACAAGTCAAAAGACCATACTGACCTCTCTCTCTCTACTTTCTCCGTTGACGTCACCTCTGCAAAAACTGATTATAACCACTCGAAGATCAGCAACTCTCCTGACTCTCTCACACTCTTAAAAACCTTCTCTGCTCTCCTCTGTCCGCCTGCTCCCACACCTTCATCGGAGTTAACGGCTGATGATTTTGCATCGTTCTTCGTAAAGAAAACTACCGCCATCAACAGCCAATTTTCTACACCACCATCACCCGCCTTTTCTCCTATGTCTGAAGATGATGTTTCCAAGGTCATTGGTTCCAACCACTCTACCACCTGCCCACTGGATCCCATCCCCACCCATCTCCACCATGCCATCTCTCCAGCAGTTGTGCCTGGTCTGACCCGCATCATCAACTCTTTGCTCACCACTGGGACATTTCCCACTGCTTTCAAAGAGGCCTGCATCACACCGCTACTGAAGAAACTCACTCTCAACCTTACACTGCTAGAACACTACAGGCCGGTGTAGTGTGTGAAAATGCATATCTTCCGTCAAAATGTAGATGACTGATTTTAACCTCTAATTATTTTCTGTCTTCTTAAAAAATTATTTTTTTACTTACCTCACTATTCTTAGCTTTGTATACTGTGCTAGGCTTTAATGGACTGGATTTAATTAACTTATGCATTTTGTTGCCTATATTGTTATAATTGCTTCCAATGTTTCCTCGTCTGTAAGTCGCTTTGGATAAAAACGTCTGCTAAATGACTAAATGTAAATTTTATGAAATGTGTAATGTCATGTGTAATGTGTAGTGTGTGGCCTTGAAATTTTAGCATGTCTACGTAATCATGAATACATGCTTCTTGAGACACACAGTGTTGCTTCTTTGCATGCATCAAATGAATTGTTTCTGGCTATATGCATCCATGCATTAGTTTGAGAGGGGTGGAAATGGGACACTTGGGTGAAACAAAACTGCCCCAAAAGTACCCCCCCCACTTAAAAAAAACAGTTTTTTCTAAGTCAATTTGGTACATTTCTCTGATCCGATTTGAAATTCTCAAAACTTCTTGTTCAATCCTTACATCCTTGTGTCACGTGTGCACATCAAACAAGCATTTTCTCATTTCTTTGAACAAGTTGCAAATGCTTTGGTACATCCATGCAAATGATTATGACAAAATTCTGTGCAGATTCCTACATTATCAATTGCTTATGTCATGTTGATCAAAATGCATTATAATGGGTCTCTGTAGAATAGTATAATCCCCACGACATTTAAGCACTAGTTTTACAATATACAGTAAGTATACTTTAAGTAAACGGTGGCATTTTATTTTACTCAATTTAGTGTTTTGCATTGCTATATTCTTTCCACATAGGACTGCAAGACAACTTCACTGTGTTGCAGACAGCCCCTTTTCACACCTAAACAGTCTTTTGACACTCTCTACAGGGATCTCATCCCTGAACAAGAGAGGGGGCAGATTGGAGATGACCTGCCAAAGTACGTGTGAGTTTGGGACAATGTCAGTTTCCATCGCTCCAACATCATCAGGCAATGGTTTGCGGCCCACAACCGGATGCTGGTGGAGTTCCTCTCACCCTACTCAACCCCGTTGAGGAATTTTTCTCAGCATGAAGATTAAAAGTATATGATGGCCAGCCGCATACACAGATGACCCTTCTGGCTGCCTTGGATGTAACGTGTGATGACATCACAGCTGATGCCTGCAGAGGCTGGATTAGACACTCTGAAAGATGATTTTCACGCTGTATCGCAAGAGAAGATATTTGTTGTGATGTGGATGAGAATCCGTTGCCCAAAAGACAGGAACGTCAGGAGGTGTAGGAAGACTGCACTGTAATTCCACTGCACTGCATGTACAGTTTTCCCTAAGGAGATTGTCTTATGTTCAGATTTCTACATTTGTTTGTGCTATGCAGTGCTGTCTTTTCCTGTCTGCATCACAATGACACTGTCTGTCAATAAATTATTGTAAAAACAGTAAAAGCGTAAATGTGTCTCATGTGCCGTCTCTTGCAATCAAACAATCAAAACCAGAAATGCACTTACTGTTTTGCAAATGACAAGGATGATTCGAGAAATGCTCCACTCATCACTCTCAGTTCACTCCGCTGCACACGTCTGATCAGTTCTTTATCACCCCCGACCTCACCGCTCCAGACAACGCAGATGTCTTACCGCTGGTCACTTTCCGGCGCTACCTACGGTCCCTCCCTCCTGCTTTTCCTCTGCTGTCTTGTCTGCACTCCCCCCCTCTGAGGAGCTCTCTCTTTTGAATACCAACTGTGCCACAGACACTCTGTGTTCCACGCTTACATCCTGCTTGGACAACATATGCCCTCTTACATCTGGACCAGCCCGTGCATCCCTGTCTGCCCCCTGGTTATCGGATGTACCACGTGAGCATCGCACCAGCCTCCGGTCAGCTGAGAGAAAATGGCACAATTCAAAAGACCATACTGACCTCTCTCTCTCTACCAGTCTCTTCTCTCTACTTTCTCCGTTGACGTCACCTCTGCAAAAACTGATTATAACCACTCGAAGATCAGCAACTCTCCTGACTCTCGCACACTCTTAAAAACCTTCTCTGCTCTCCTCTGTCCGCCTGCTCCCACACCTTCATCGCAGTTAACGGCTGATGATTTTGCATTGTTCTTCGTAAACAAAACTACCGCCATCAACAGCCAATTTTCTACACCACCATCACCCGCCTTTTCTCCTATGTCTGAAGATGATGTTTCCCAGGGCATTGGTTCCAACCACCCTACCGCCTGCCCACTGGATCCCATCCCCACCCATCTCCTCCATGCCATCTCTCCAGCAGTTGTGCCTGGTCTGACCTGCATCATCAACTCTTTGCTCACCACTGGGACATTTCCCACTGCTTTCAAAGAGGCCTGCATCACACCACTACTGAAGAAACTCACTCTCAACCTTATACTGCTAGAACACTACAGGCCGGTGTAGTGTGTGAAAATGCACATCTTCCGTCAAAATGTAGATGACTGATTTTAACCTCTTATTATTTTCTGTCTTCTTAAAAAATTATTTTTTTACTTACCTCACTATTCTTAGCTTTGTATACTGTGCTAGGCTTTAATGGACTGGATTTAATTAACTTATGCATTTTGTTGCCTATATTGTTATAATTGCTTCCAATGTTTCCTCGTCTGTAAGTCGCTTTGGATAAAAACGTCTGCTAAATGACTAAATGTAAATTTTATGAAATGTGTAATGTCATGTGTAATGTGTAATGTGTAGTGTGTGGCCTTGAAATTTTAGCATATCTACGTAATCATGAATAAATGCTTCTTGAGACACACAGTGTTGCTTCTTTGCATGCATCAAATGAATTGTTTCTGGCTATATGCATCCATGCATTAGTTTGAGAGGGGTGGAAATGGGACACTTGGGTGAAACAAAACTGCCCCAAAAGTACCCCCCCCACTTTAAATACAGTTTTTTCTAAGTCAATTTGGTACATTTCTCAGATCCGATTTGAAATTCTCAAAACTTCTTGTTCAATCCTTACATCCTTGTGTCACGTGTGCACATCAAACAAGCATTTTCTCATTTCTTTGAACAAGTTGCAAATGCTTTGGTACATCCATGCAAATGATTATGACAAAATTCTGTGCAGATTCCTACATTATCAATTGCTTATGTCATGTTGATCAAAATGCATTATAATGGGTCTCTGTAGAATAGTATAATCCCCACGACATTTAAGCACTAGTTTTACAATATACAGTAAGTATACTTTAAGTAAACGGTGGCATTTTATTTTACTCAATTTAGTGTTTTGCATTGCTATATTCTTTCCACATAGGACTGCAAGACAACTTCACTGTGTTGCAGACGGCCCCTTTTCACACCTAAACAGTCTTTTGACACTCTCTACAGGGATCTCATCCCTGAACAAGAGAGGGGGCAGATTGGAGATGACCTGCCAAAGTACGTGTTAGTTTGGGACATTGTCAGTTTCCATCGCTCCAACATCATCAGGCAATGGTTTGCGGCCCACAACAGGATGCTGGTGGAGTTCCTCTCACCCTACTCAACCACGTTGAGGAATTTTTCTCAGCATGAAGATTAAAAGTATATGATCGCCAGCTGCATACACAGATGACCCTTCTGGCTGCCATGGATGTAACGTGTGATGACATCACAGCTGATGCCTGCAGAGGCTGGATTAGACACTCTGAAAGATGATTTTCACGCTGTATCGCAAGAGAAGATATTTGTTGTGATGTGGATGAGAATCCGTTGCCCAAAAGACAGGAACGTCAGGAGGTGTAGGAAGACTGCACTGTAATTCCACTGCACTGCATGTACAGTTTTCCCTAAGGAGATTGTCTTATGTTCAGATTTCTACATTTGTTTGTGCTATGCAGTGCTGTCTTTTCCTGTCTGCATCACAATGACACTGTCTGTCAATAAATTATTGTAAAAACAGTAAAAGCGTTAACGTGACTCATGTGCCGTCTCTTGCAATCAAACAATCAAAACCAGAAATGCACTTACTGTTTTGCAAATGACAAGGATGATTCGAGAAATGCTCCACTCATCACTCTCAGTTCACTCCGCTGCACACGTCTGATCACTTCTTTGTCACCCCCGAACTCACCGCTCCAGACAACGCAGATGTCTTACCGCTGGTCACTTTCCGGCGCTACCTACGGTCCCTCCCTCCTGCTTTTCCTCTGCTGTCTTGTCTGCACTCCCCCCCTCTGAGGAGCTCTCTCTTTTGAATACCAACAGTGCCACAGACACTCTGTGTTCCACGCTTACATCCTGCTTGGACAACATATGCCCTCTTACATCTGGACCAGCCCGTGCATCCCTGTCTGCCCTCTGGTTATCGGATGTACCACGTGAGCATCGCACCAGCCTCCGGTCAGCTGAGAGAAAATGGCACAAGTCAAAAGACCATACTGACCTCTCTCTCTCTACTTTCTCCGTTGACGTCACCTCTGCAAAAACTGATTATAACCACTCGAAGATCAGCAACTCTCGCACACTCTTAAAAACCTTCTCTGCTCTCCTCTGTCCGCCTGCTCCCACACCTTCATCGGAGTTAACGGCTGATGATTTTGCATCGTTCTTCGTAAAGAAAACTACCGCCATCAACAGCCAATTTTCTACGCCACCATCACCTGCCTTTTCTCCTATGTCTGAAGATGATGTTTCCAAGGTCATTGGTTCCAACCACCCTACCACCTGCCCACTGGATCCCATCCCCACCCATCTCTCCAGCAGTTGTGCCTGGTCTGACCCGCATCATCAACTCTTTGCTCACCACTGGGACATTTCCCACTGCTTTCAAAGAGGCCTGCATCACACCGCTACTGAAGAAACTCACTCTCAACCTTACACTGCTAGAACACTACAGGCCGGTGTAGTGTGTGAAAATGCATATCTTCCGTCAAAATGTAGATGACTGATTTTAACCTCTTATTATTTTCTGTCTTCTTAAAAAATTATTTTTTTACTTACCTCACTATTCTTAGCTTTGTATACTGTGCTAGGCTTTAATGGACTGGATTTAATTAACTTATGCATTTTGTTGCCTATATTGTTATAATTGCTTCCAATGTTTCCTCGTAAGTAAGTCGCTTTGGATAAAAACGTCTGCTAAATTACTAAATGTAAATTTTATGAAATGTGTAATGTCATGTGTAATGTGTAGTGTGTGGCCTTGAAATTTTAGCATGTCTACGTAATCATGAATAAATGCTTCTTGAGACACACAGTGTTGCTTCTTTGCATGCATCAAATGAATTGTTTCTGGCTATATGCATCCATGCATTAGTTTGAGAGGGGTGGAAATGGGACACTTGGGTGAAACAAAACTGCCCCAAAAGTACCCCCCCCCACTTTAAATACAGCTTTTTCTAAGTCAATTTGGTACATTTCTCTGATCCGATTTGAAATTCTCAAAACTTCTTGTTCAATCCTTACATCCTTGTGTCACGTGTGCACATCAAACAAGCATTTTCTCATTTCTTTGAACAAGTTGCAAATGCTTTGGTACATCCATGCAAATGATTATGACAAAATTCTGTGCAGATTCCTACATTATCAATTGCTTATGTCATGTTGATCAAAATGCATTATAATGGGTCTCTGTAGAATAGTATAATCCCCACGACATTTAAGCACTAGTTTTACAATATACAGTAAGTATACTTTAAGTAAACAGTGGCATTTTATTTTACTCAATTTAGTGTTTTGCATTGCTATATTCTTTCCACATAGGACTGCAAGACAACTTCACTGTGTTGCAGACGGCCCCTTTTCACACCTAAACAGTCTTTTGACACTCTCTACAGGGATCTCATCCCTGAACAAGAGAGGGGGCAGATTGGAGATGACCTGCCAAAGTACGTGTTAGTTTGGGACAATGTCAGTTTCCATCGCTCCAACATCATCAGGCAATTGTTTGCGGCCCACAACAGGATGCTGGTGGAGTTCCTTTCACCCTACTCAACCACGTTGAGGAATTTTTCTCAGCATGAAGATTAAAAGTATATGATCGCCAGCCGCATACACAGATGACCCTTCTGGCTGCCATGGATGTAACGTGTGATGACATCACAGCTGATGCCTGCAGAGGCTGGTTTAGACACTCTGAAAGATGATTTTCACGCTGTATCGCAAGAGAAGATATTTGTTGTGATGTGGATGAGAATCCGTTGCCCAAAAGACAGGAACGTCAGGAGGTGTAGGAAGACTGCACTGTAATTCCACTGCACTGCATGTACAGTTTTCCCTAAGGAGATTGTCTTATGTTCAGATTTCTACATTTGTTTGTGCTATGCAGTGCTGTCTTTTCCTGTCTGCATCACAATGACACTGTCTGTCAATAAATTATTGTACAAACAGTAAAAGCGTTAACGTGAATCATGTGCCGTCTCTTGCAATCAAACAATCAAAACCAGAAATGCACTTACTGTTTTGCAAATGACAAGGATGATTCGAGAAATGCTCCACTCATCACTCTCAGGTCACTCCGCTGCACACGTCTGATCACTTCTTTGTCACCCCCGACCTCACCGCTCCAGACAACGCAGATGTCTTACCGCTGGTCTCTTTCCGGCGCTACCTACGGTCCCTCCCTCCTGCTTTTCCTCTGCTGTCTTGTCTGCACTCCCCCCCTCTGAGGAGCTCTCTCTTTTGAATACCAACAGTGCCACAGACACTCTGTGTTCCACGCTTACATCCTGCTTGGACAACATATGCCCTCTTACATCTGGACCAGCCCGTGCATCCCTGTCTGCCCCCTGGTTATCGGATGTACCACGTGAGCATCGCACCAGCCTCCGGTCAGCTGAGAGAAAATGACACAAGTCAAAAGACCATACTGACCTCTCTCTCTCTACTTTCTCCGTTGACGTCACCTCTGCAAAAACTGATTATAACCACTCGAAGATCAGCAACTCTCCTGACTCTCGCACACTCTTAAAAACCTTCTCTGCTCTCCTCTGTCCGCCTGCTCCCACACCTTCATCGGAGTTAACGGCTGATGATTTTGCATCGTTCTTCGTAAAGAAAACTACCGACATCAACAGCCAATTTTCTACGCCACCATCACCCGCCTTTTCTCCTATGTCTGAAGATGATGTTTCCAAGGTCATTGGTTCCAACCACCCTACCACCTGCCCACTGGATCCCATCCCCACCCATCTCCTCCATGCCATCTCTCCAGCAGTTGTGCCTGGTCTGACCCGCATCATCAACTCTTTGCTCACCCCTGGGACATTTCCCACTGCTTTCAAAGAGGCCTGCATCACACCGCTACTGAAGAAACTCACTCTCAACCTTATACTGCTAGAACACTACAGGCCGGTGTAGTGTGTGAAAATGCATATCTTCCGTCAAAATGTAGATGACTGATTTTAACCTCTTATTATTTTCTGTCTTCTTAAAAAATTATTTTTTTACTTACCTCACTATTCTTAGCTTTGTATACTGTGCTAGGCTTTAATGGACTGGATTTAATTAACTTATGCCTTTGTTTGCCTATATTGTTATAATTGCTTCCAATGTTTCCTTGTCTGTAAGTCGCTTTGGATAAAAACGTCTGCTAGATGACTAAATGTAAATTTTATGAAATGTGTAATGTCATGTGTAATGTGTAATGTGTAGTGTGTGGCCTTGAAATTTTAGCATGTCTACGTAATCATGAATAAATGCTTCTTGAGACACACAGTGTTGCTTCTTTGCATGCATCAAATGAATTGTTTCTGGCTATATGCATCCATGCATTAGTTTGAGAGGGGTGGAAATGGGACACTTGGGTGAAACAAAACTGCCCCAAAAGTACCCCCCCCCCACTTTAAATACAGCTTTTTCTAAGTCAATTTGGTACATTTCTCTGATCCGATTTGAAATTCTCAAAACTTCTTGTTCAATCCTTACATCCTTGTGTCACGTGTGCACATCAAACAAGCATTTTCTCATTTCTTTGAACAAGTTGCAAATGCTTTGGTACATCCATGCAAATGATTATGACAAAATTCTGTGCAGATTCCTACATTATCAATTGCTTATGTCATGTTGATCAAAATGCATTATAATGGGTCTCTGTAGAATAGTATAATCCCCACGACATTTAAGCACTAGTTTTACAGTATACAGTAAGTATACTTCAAGTAAACGGTGGCATTTTATTTTACTCAATTTAGTGTTTTGCATTGCTATATTCTTTCCACATAGGACTGCAAGACAACTTCACTGTGTTGCAGACGGCCCCTTTTCACACCTAAACAGTCTTTTGACACTCTCTACAGGGATCTCATCCCTGAACAAGAGAGGGGGCAGATTGGAGATGACCTGCCAAAGTACATGTTAGTTTGGGACAATGTCAGTTTCCATCGCTCCAACATCATCAGGCAATTGTTTGCGGCCCACAACAGGATGCTGGTGGAGTTCCTTTCACCCTACTCAACCATGTTGAGGAATTTTTCTCAGCCTGAAGATTAAAAGTATATGATCGCCAGCCGCATACACAGATGACCCTTCTGGCTGCCATGGATGTAACGTGTGATGACATCACAGCTGATGCCTGCAGAGGCTGGATTAGACACTCTGAAAGATGATTTTCACGCTGTATCGCAAGAGAAGATATTTGTTGTGATGTGGATGAGAATCCGTTGCCCAAAAGACAGGAACGTCAGGAGGTGTAGGAAGACTGCACTGTAATTCCACTGCACTGCATGTACAGTTTTCCCAAAGGAGATTGTCTTATGTTCAGATTTCTACATTTGTTTGTGCTATGCAGTGCTGTCTTTTCCTGTCTGCATCACAATGACACTGTCTGTCAATAAATTATTGTACAAACAGTAAAAGCGTTAACGTGAATCATGTGCCGTCTCTTGCAATCAAACAATCAAAACCAGAAATGCACTTACTGTTTTGCAAATGACAAGGATGATTCGAGAAATGCTCCACTCATCACTCTCAGGTCACTCCGCTGCACACGTCTGATCACTTCTTTGTCACCCCCGACCTCACCGCTCCAGACAACGCAGATGTCTTACCGCTGGTCACTTTCCGGCGCTACCTACGGTCCCTCCCTCCCGCTTTTCCTCTGCTGTCTTGTCTGCACTCCCCCCCTCTGAGGAGCTCTCTCTTTTGAATACCAACAGTGCCACAGACACTCTGTGTTCCACGCTTACATCCTGCTTGGACAACATATGCCCTCTTGCATCTGGACCAGCCCGTGCATCCCTGTCTGCCCCCTGGTTATCGGATGTACCACGTGAGCATCGCACCAGCCTCCGGTCAGCTGAGAGAAAATGGCACAAGTCAAAAGACCATACTGACCTCTCTCTCTCTACTTTCTCCGTTGACGTCACCTCTGCAAAAACTGATTATAACCACTCGGAAGATCAGCAACTCTCCTGACTCTCTCACACTCTTAAAAACCTTCTCTGCTCTCCTCTGTCCGCCTGCTCCCACACCTTCATCGGAGTTAACGGCTGATGATTTTGCATCGTTCTTCGTAAAGAAAACTACCGCCATCAACAGCCAATTTTCTACGCCACCATCACCCGCCTTTTCTCCTATGTCTGAAGATGATGTTTCCAAGGTCATTGGTTCCAACCACCCTACCACCTGCCCACTGGATCCCATCCCCACCCATCTCCTCCATGCCATCTCTCCAGCAGTTGTGCCTGGTCTGACCCGCATCATCAACTCTTTGCTCACCACTGGGACATTTCCCACTGCTTTCAAAGAGGCCTGCATCACACCACTACTGAAGAAACTCACTCTCAACTTACACTGCTAGAACACTACAGGCCGGTGTAGTGTGTGAAAATGCATATCTTCCGTCAAAATGTAGATGACTGATTTTAACCTCTTATTATTTTCTGTCTTCTTAAAAAATTATTTTTTTACTTACCTCACTATTCTTAGCTTTGTATACTGTGCTAGGCTTTAATGGATTGGATTTAATTAACTTATGCATTTTGTTGCCTATATTGTTATAATTGCTTCCAATGTTTCCTCGTCTGTAAGTCGCTTTGGATAAAAACGTCTGCTAAATGACTAAATGTAAATTTTATGAAATTTGTAATGTCATGTGTAATGTGTAATGTGTAGTGTGTGGCCTTGAAATTTTAGCATGTCTACGTAATCATGAATAAATGCTTCTTGAGACACACAGTGTTGCTTCTTTGCATGCATCAAATGAATTGTTTCTGGCTATATGCATCCATGCATTAGTTTGAGAGGGGTGGAAATGGGACACTTGGGTGAAACAAAACTGCCCCAAAAGTACCCCCCCCACTTTAAATACAGTTTTTTCTAAGTCAATTTGGTACATTTCTCTGATCCGATTTGAAATTCTCAAAACTTCTTGTTCAATCCCTACATCCTTGTGTCACGTGTGCACATCAAACAAGCATTTTCTCATTTCTTTGAACAAGTTGCAAATGCTTTGGTACATCCATGCAAATGATTATGACAAAATTCTGTGCAGATTCCTACATTATCAATTGCTTATGTCATGTTGATCAAAATGCATTATAATGGGTCTCTGTAGAATAGTATAATCCCCACGACATTTAAGCACTAGTTTTACAATATACAGTAAGTATACTTTAAGTAAACGGTGGCATTTTATTTTACTCAATTTAGTGTTTTGCATTGCTATATTCTTTCCACATAGGACTGCAAGACAACTTCACTGTGTTGCAGACGGCCCCTTTTCACACCTAAACAGTCTTTTGACACTCTCTACAGGGATCTCATCCCTGAACAAGAGAGGGGGCAGATTGGAGATGACCTGCCAAAGTACGTGTGAGTTTGGGACAATGTCAGTTTCCATCGCTCCAACATCATCAGGCAATGGTTTGCGGCCCACAACAGGATGCTGGTGGAGTTCCTCTCACCCTACTCAACCCCGTTGAGGAATTTTTCTCAGCATGAAGATTAAAAGTATATGATGGCCAGCCGCATACACAGATGACCCTTCTGGCTGCCTTGGATGTAACGTGTGATGACATCACAGCTGATGCCTGCAGAGGCTGGATTAGATACTCTGAAAGATGATTTTCACGCTGTATCGCAAGAGAAGATATTTGTTGTGATGTGGATGAGAATCCGTTGCCCAAAAGACAGGAACGTCAGGAGGTGTAGGAAGACTGCACTGTAATTCCACTGCACTGCATGTACAGTTTTCCCTAAGGAGATTGTCTTATGTTCAGATTTCTACATTTGTTTGTGCTATGCAGTGCTGTCTTTTCCTGTCTGCATCACAATGACACTGTCTGTCAATAAATTATTGTAAAAACAGTAAAAGCGTAAATGTGTCTCATGTGCCGTCTCTTGCAATCAAACAATCAAAACCAGAAATGCACTTACTGTTTTGCAAATGACAAGGATGATTCGAGAAATGCTCCACTCATCACTCTCAGTTCACTCCGCTGCACACGTCTGATCAGTTCTTTATCACCCCCGACCTCACCGCTCCTGACAACGCAGATGTCTTACCGCTGGTCACTTTCCGGCGCTACCTACGGTCCCTCCCTCCTGCTTTTCCTCTGCTGTCTTGTCTGCACTCCCCCCCTCTGAGGAGCTCTCTCTTTTGAATACCAACTGTGCCACAGACACTCTGTGTTCCACGCTTACATCCTGCTTGGACAACATATGCCCTCTTACATCTGGACCAGCCCGTGCATCCCTGTCTGCCCCCTGGTTATCGGATGTACCACGTGAGCATCGCACCAGCCTCCGGTCAGCTGAGAGAAAATGGCACAATTCAAAAGACCATACTGACCTCTCTCTCTCTACCAGTCTCTTCTCTCTACTTTCTCCGTTGACGTCACCTCTGCAAAAACTGATTATAACCACTCGAAGATCAGCAACTCTCCTGACTCTCGCACACTCTTAAAAACCTTCTCTGCTCTCCTCTGTCCGCCTGCTCCCACACCTTCATCGCAGTTAACGGCTGATGATTTTGCATTGTTCTTCGTAAAGAAAACTACCGCCATCAACAGCCAATTTTCTACACCACCATCACCCGCCTTTTCTCCTATGTCTGAAGATGATGTTTCCCAGGGCATTGGTTCCAACCACCCTACCGCCTGCCCATTGGATCCCATCCCCACCCATCTCCTCCATGCCATCTCTCCAGCAGTTGTGCCTGGTCTGACCCGCATCATCAACTCTTTGCTCACCACTGGGACATTTCCCACTGCTTTCAAAGAGGCCTGCATCACACCACTACTGAAGAAACTCACTCTCAACCTTATACTGCTAGAACACTACAGGCCGGTGTAGTGTGTGAAAATGCACATCTTCCGTCAAAATGTAGATGACTGATTTTAACCTCTTATTATTTTCTGTCTTCTTAAAAAATTATTTTTTTACTTACCTCACTGTTCTTAGCTTTGTATACTGTGCTAGGCTTTAATGGACTGGATTTAATTAACTTATGCATTTTGTTGCCTATATTGTTATAATTGCTTCCAATGTTTCCTCGTCTGTAAGTCGCTTTGGATAAAAACGTCTGCTAAATGACTAAATGTAAATTTTATGAAATCTGTAATGTCATGTGTAATGTGTAATGTGTAGTGTGTGGCCTTGAAATTTTAGCATATCTACGTAATCATGAATAAATGCTTCTTGAGACACACAGTGTTGCTTCTTTGCATGCATCAAATGAATTGTTTCTGGCTATATGCATCCATGCATTAGTTTGAGAGGGGTGGAAATGGGACACTTGGGTGAAACAAAACTGCCCCAAAAGTACCCCCCCCACTTTAAATACAGTTTTTTCTAAGTCAATTTGGTACATTTCTCAGATCCGATTTGAAATTCTCAAAACTTCTTGTTCAATCCTTACATCCTTGTGTCACGTGTGCACATCAAACAAGCATTTTCTCATTTCTTTGAACAAGTTGCAAATGCTTTGGTACATCCATGCAAATGATTATGATAAAATTCTGTGCAGATTCCTACATTATCAATTGCTTATGTCATGTTGATCAAAATGCATTATAATGGGTCTCTGTAGAATAGTATAATCCCCACGACATTTAAGCACTAGTTTTACAATATACAGTAAGTATACTTTAAGTAAACAGTGGCATTTTATTTTACTCAATTTAGTGTTTTGCATTGCTATATTCTTTCCACATAGGACTGCAAGACAACTTCACTGTGTTGCAGACGGCCCCTTTTCATACCTAAACAGTCTTTTGACACTCTCTACAGGGATCTCATCCCTGAACAAGAGAGGGGGCAGATTGGAGATGACCTGCCAAAGTACGTGTTAGTTTGGGACATTGTCAGTTTCCATCGCTCCAACATCATCAGGCAATGGTTTGCGGCCCACAACAGGATGCTGGTGGAGTTCCTCTCACCCTACTCAACCACGTTGAGGAATTTTTCTCAGCATGAAGATTAAAAGTATATGATCGCCAGCTGCATACACAGATGACCCTTCTGGCTGCCATGGATGTAACGTGTGATGACATCACAGCTGATGCCTGCAGAGGCTGGATTAGACACTCTGAAAGATGATTTTCACGCTGTATCGCAAGAGAAGATATTTGTTGTGATGTGGATGAGAATCCGTTGCCCAAAAGACAGGAACGTCAGGAGGTGTAGGAAGACTGCACTGTAATTCCACTGCACTGCATGTTCAGTTTTCCCTAAGGAGATTGTCTTATGTTCAGATTTCTACATTTGTTTGTGCTATGCAGTGCTGTCTTTTCCTGTCTGCATCACAATGACACTGTCTGTCAATAAATTATTGTAAAAACAGTAAAAGCGTTAACGTGACTCATGTGCCGTCTCTTGCAATCAAACAATCAAAACCAGAAATGCACTTACTGTTTTGCAAATGACAAGGATGATTCGAGAAATGCTCCACTCATCACTCTCAGTTCACTCCGCTGCACACGTCTGATCACTTCTTTGTCACCCCCGAACTCACCGCTCCAGACAACGCAGATGTCTTACCGCTGGTCACTTTCCGGCGCTACCTACGGTCCCTCCCTCCTGCTTTTCCTCTGCTGTCTTGTCTGCACTCCCCCCCTCTGAGGAGCTCTCTCTTTTGAATACCAACAGTGCCACAGACACTCTGTGTTCCACGCTTACATCCTGCTTGGACAACATATGCCCTCTTACATCTGGACCAGCCCGTGCATCCCTGTCTGCCCTCTGGTTATCGGATGTACCACGTGAGCATCGCACCAGCCTCCGGTCAGCTGAGAGAAAATGGCACAAGTCAAAAGACCATACTGACCTCTCTCTCTCTACTTTCTCCATTGACGTCACCTCTGCAAAAACTGATTATAACCACTCGAAGATCAGCAACTCTCGCACACTCTTAAAAACCTTCTCTGCTCTCCTCTGTCCGCCTGCTCCCACACCTTCATCGGAGTTAACGGCTGATGATTTTGCATCGTTCTTCGTAAAGAAAACTACCGCCATCAACAGCCAATTTTCTACGCCACCATCACCTGCCTTTTCTCCTATGTCTGAAGATGATGTTTCCTAGGTCATTGGTTCCAACCACCCTACCACCTGCCCACTGGATCCCATCCCCACCCATCTCTCCAGCAGTTGTGCCTGGTCTGACCCGCATCATCAACTCTTTGCTCACCACTGGGACATTTCCCACTGCTTTCAAAGAGGCCTGCATCACACCGCTACTGAAGAAACTCACTGTCAACCTTACACTGCTAGAACACTACAGGCCGGTGTAGTGTGTGAAAATGCATATCTTCCGTCAAAATGTAGATGACTGATTTTAACCTCTTATTATTTTCTGTCTTCTTAAAAAAATATTTTTTTACTTACCTCACTATTCTTAGCTTTGTATACTGTGCTAGGCTTTAATGGACTGGATTTAATTAACTTATGCATTTTGTTGCTTATATTGTTATAATTGCTTCCAATGTTTCCTCGTCTGTAAGTCGCTTTGGATAAAAACGTCTGCTAAATGACTAAATGTAAATTTTATGAAATGTGTAATGTCATGTGTAATGTGTAGTGTGTGGCCTTGAAATTTTAGCATGTCTACGTAATCATGAATATATGCTTCTTGAGACACACAGTGTTGCTTCTTTGCATGCATCAAATGAATTGTTTCTGGCTATATGCATCCATGCATTAGTTTGAGAGGGGTGGAAATGGGACACTTGGGTGAAACAAAACTGCCCCAAAAGTACCCCCCCCACTTTAAATACAGTTTTTTCTAAGTCAATTTGGTACATTTCTCAGATCCGATTTGAAATTCTCAAAACTTCTTGTTCAATCCTTACATCCTTGTGTCACGTGTGCACATCAAACAAGCATTTTCTCATTTCTTTGAACAAGTTGCAAATGCTTTGGTACATCCATGCAAATGATTATGACAAAATTCTGTGCAGATTCCTACATTATCAATTGCTTATGTCATGTTGATCAAAATGCATTATAATGGGTCTCTGTAGAATAGTATAATCCCCACGACATTTAAGCACTAGTTTTACAATATACAGTAAGTATACTTTAAGTAAACAGTGGCATTTTATTTTACTCAATTTAGTGTTTTGCATTGCTATATTCTTTCCACATAGGACTGCAAGACAACTTCACTGTGTTGCAGACGGCCCCTTTTCACACCTAAACAGTCTTTTGACACTCTCTACAAAGAACATGTTAGTTTGGGACAATGTCAGTTTCCATCGCTCCAACATCATCAGGCAATGGTTTGCGGCCCACAACAGGATGCTGGTGGAGTTCCTCTCACCCTACTCAACCCCGTTGAGGAATTTTTCTCAGCATGAAGATTAAAAGTATATGATGGCCAGCCGCATACATAGATGACCCTTCTGGCTGCCTTGGATGTAACGTGTGATGACATCACAGCTGATGCCTGCAGAGGCTGGATTAGACACTCTGAAAGATGATTTTCACGCTGTATCGCAAGAGAAGATATTTGTTGTGATGTGGATGAGAATCCGTTGCCCAAAAGACAGGAACGTCAGGAGGTGTAGGAAGACTGCACTGTAATTCCACTGCACTGCATGTACAGTTTTCCCTAAGGAGATTGTCTTATGTTCAGATTTCTACATTTGTTTGTGCTATGCAGTGCTGTCTTTTCCTGTCTGCATCACAATGACACTGTCTGTCAATAAATTATTGTACAAACAGTAAAAGCGTTAACGTGAATCATGTGCCGTCTCTTGCAATCAAACAATCAAAACCAGAAATGCACTTACTGTTTTGCAAATGACAAGGATGATTCGAGAAATGCTCCACTCATCACTCTCAGGTCACTCCGCTGCACACGTCTGATCACTTCTTTGTCACCCCCGACCTCACCGCTCCAGACAACGCAGATGTCTTACCGCTGGTCACTTTCCGGCGCTACCTACGGTCCCTCCCTCCTGCTTTTCCTCTGCTGTCTTGTCTGCACTCCTCCCCTCTGAGGAGCTCTCTCTTTTGAATACCAACAGTGCCACAGACACTCTGTGTTCCACGCTTACATCCTGCTTGGACAACATATGCCCTCTTACATCTGGACCAGCCCGTGCATCCCTGTCTGCCCCCTGGTTATCGGATGTACCACGTGAGCATCGCACCAGCCTCCGGTCAGCTGAGAGAAAATGGCACAAGTCAAAAGACCATACTGACCTCTCTCTCTCTACTTTCTCCGTTGACGTCACCTCTGCAAAAACTGATTATAACCACTCGAAGATCAGCAACTCTCCTGACTCTCGCACACTCTTAAAAACCTTCTCTGCTCTCCTCTGTCCGCCTGCTCCCACACCTTCATCGGAGTTAACGGCTGATGATTTTGCATCGTTCTTCGTAAAGAAAACTACCACCATCAACAGCCAATTTTCTACGCCACCATCACCCGCCTTTTCTCCTATGTCTGAAGATGATGTTTCCAAGGTCATTGGTTCCAACCACCCTACCACCTGCCCACTGGATCCCAGCCCCACCCATCTCCTCCATGCCATCTCTCCAGCAGTTGTGCCTGGTCTGACCCGCATCATCAACTCTTTGCTCACCACTGGGACTTTTCCCACTGCTTTCAAAGAGGCCTGCATCACACCGCTACTGAAGAAACTCACTCTCAACCTTACACTGCTAGAACACTACAGGCCGGTGTAGTGTGTGAAAATGCATATCTTCCGTCAAAATGTATATGACTGATTTTAACCTCTTATTATTTTCTGTCTTCTTAAAAAATTATTTTTTTACTTACCTCACTATTCTTAGCTTTGTATACTTTGCTAGGCTTTAATGGACTGGATTTAATTAACTTATGCATTTTGTTGCCTATATTGTTATAATTGCTTCCAATGATTCCTCGTCTGTAAGTCGCTTTGGATAAAAACGTCTGCTAAATGACTAAATTTAATTTTTATGAAATGTGTAATGTCATGTGTAATGTGTAATGTGTAGTGTGTGGCCTTGAAATTTTAGCATGTCTACGTAATCATGAATAAATGCTTCTTGAGACACACAGTGTTGCTTCTTTGCATGCATCAAATGAATTGTTTCTGGCTATATGCATCCATGCATTAGTTTGAGAGGGGTGGAAATGGGACACTTGGGTGAAACAAAACTGCCCCAAAAGTACCCCCCCCCACTGTAAATACAGTTTTTTCTAAGTCAATTTGGTACATTTCTCTGATCCGATTTGAAATTCTCAAAACTTCTTGTTCAATCCTTACATCCTTGTGTCACGTGTGCACATCAAACAAGCATTTTCTCATTTCTTTGAACAAGTTGCAAATGCTTTGGTACATCCATGCAAATGATTATGACAAAATTCTGTGCAGATTCCTACATTATCAATTGCTTATGTCATGTTGATCAAAATGACTTTTAATGGGTCTCTGTAGAATAGTATAATCCCCACGACATTTAAGCACTAGTTTTACAATATACAGTAAGTATACTTTAAGTAAACGGTGGCATTTTATTTTACTCAATTTAGTGTTTTGCATTGCTATATTCTTTCCACATAGGACTGCAAGACAACTTCACTGTGTTGCAGACGGCCCCTTTTCACACCTAAACAGTCTTTTGACACTCTCTACAGGGATCTCATCCCTGAACAAGAGAGGGGGCAGATTGGAGATGACCTGCCAAAGTACGTGTTAGTTTGGGACAATGTCAGTTTCCATCGCTCCAACATCATCAGGCAATGGTTTGCGGCCCACAACAGGATGCTGGTGGAGTTCCTCTCACCCTACTCAACCACGTTGAGGAATTTTTCTCAGCATGAAGATTAAAAGTATATGATCGCCAGCCGCATAAACAGATGACCCTTCTGGCTGCCATGGATGTAACGTGTGATGACATCACAGCTGATGCCTGCAGAGCCTGGATTAGACACTCTGAAAGATGATTTTCACGCTGTATCGCAAGAGAAGATATTTGTTGTGATGTGGATGAGAATCCGCTGCCCAAAAGACAGGAACGTCAGGAGGTGTAGGAAGACTGCACTGTAATTCCACTGCACTGCATGTACAGTTTTCCCAAAGGAGATTGTCTTATGTTCAGATTTCTACATTTGTTTGTGCTATGCAGTGCTGTCTTTTCCTGTCTGCATCACATTGACACTGTCTGTCAATAAATTATTGTACAAACAGTAAAAGCGTTAACGTGAATCATGTGCCGTCTCTTGCAATCAAACAATCAAAACCAGAAATGCACTTACTGTTTTGCAAATGACAAGGATGATTCGAGAAATGCTCCACTCATCACTCTCAGGTCACTCCGCTGCACACGTCTGATCACTTCTTTGTCACCCCCGACCTCACCGCTCCAGACAACGCAGCTGTCTTACCGCTGGTCGCTTTCCGGTGCTACCTACGGTCCCTCCCTCCTGCTTTTCCTCTGCTGTCTTGTCTGCACTCCCCCCCTCTGAGGAGCTCTCTCTTTTGAAAACCAACAGTGCCACAGACACTCTGTGTTCCACGCTTACATCCTGCTTGGACAACATATGCCCTCTTACATCTGGACCAGCCCGTGCATCCCTGTCTGCCCCCTGGTTATCGGATGTACCACGTGAGCATCGCACCAGCCTCCGGTCAGCTGAGAGAAAATGGCACAAGTCAAAAGACCATACTTACCTCTCTCTCTCTACTTTCTCCGTTGACGTCACCTCTGCAAAAACTGATTATAACCACTCGAAGATCAGCAACTCTCCTGACTCTCGCACACTCTTAAAAACCTTCTCTGCTCTCCTCTGTCCGCCTGCTCCCACACCTTCATCGGAGTTAACGGCTGATGATTTTGCATCGTTCTTCGTAAAGAAAACTACCGCCATCAACAGCCAATTTTCTACGCCACCATCACCCGCCTTTTCTCCTATGTCTGAAGATGATGTTTCCAAGGTCATTGGTTCCAACCACCCTACCACCTGCCCACTGGATCCCATCCCCACCCATCTCCTCCATGCCATCTCTCCAGCAGTTGTGCCTGGTCTGACCCCATCATCAACTCTTTGCTCACCACTGGGACATTTCCCACTGCTTTCAAAGAGACCTGCATCACACCGCTACTGAAGAAACTCACTCTCAACCTTACACTGCTAGAACACTACAGGCCGGTGTAGTGTGTGAAAATGCATATCTTTCGTCAAAATGTAGATGACTGATTTTAACCTCTTATTATTTTCTGTCTTCTTAAAAAATTATTTTTTTACTTACCTCACTATTCTTAGCTTTGTATACTGTGCTAGGCTTTAATGGACTGGATTTAATTATCTTATGCATTTTGTTGCCTATATTGTTATAATTGCTTCCAATGTTTCCTCATCTGTAAGTCGCTTTGGATAAAAACGTCTGCTAAATGACTAAATGTAAATTTTATGAAATGTGTAATGTCATGTGTAATGTGTAATGTGTAGTGTGTGGCCTTGAAATTTTAGCATGTCTACGTAATCATGAATAAATGCTTCTTCAGACACACAGTGTTGCTTCTTTGCATGCATCAAATGAATTGTTTCTGGCTATATGCATCCATGCATTAGTTTGAGAGGGGTGGAAATGGGACACTTGGGTGAAACAAAACTGCCCCAAAAGTACCCCCCCCCACTGTAAATACAGTTTTTTCTAAGTCAATTTGGTACATTTCTCTGATCCGATTTGAAATTCTCAAAACTTCTTGTTCAATCCTTACATCCTTGTGTCACGTGTGCACATCAAACAAGCATTTTCTAATTTCTTTGAACAAGTTGCAAATGCTTTGGTACATCCATGCAAATGATTATGACAAAATTCTGTGCAGATTCCTACATTATCAATTGCTTATGTCATGTTGATCAAAATGAATTATAATGGGACTCTGTAGAATAGTATAATCCCCACGACATTTAAGCACTAGTTTCACAAAATATACAGTAAGTATACTTTAAGTAAACGGTGGCATTTTATTTTACTCAATTTAGTGTTTTGCATTGCTATATTCTTTCCACATAGGACTGCAAGACAACTTCACTGTGTTGCAGACGGCCCCTTTTCACACCTAAACAGTCTTTTGACACTCTCTACAGGGATCTCATCCCTGAACAAGAGAGGGGGCAGATTGGAGATGACCTGCCAAAGTACGTGTTAGTTTGGGACAATGTCAGTTTCCATCGCTCCAACATCATCAGGCAATGGTTTGCGGCCCACAACAGGATGCTTGTGGAGTTCCTCTCACCCTACTCAACCACGTTGAGGAATTTTTCTCAGCATGAAGATTAAAAGTATATGATCGCCAGCCGCATACACAGATGACCCTTCTGGCTGCCATGGATGTAACGTGTGATGACATCACAGCTGATGCCTGCAGAGGCTGGATTAGACACTCTGAAAGATGATTTTCACGCTGTATCGCAAGAGAAGATATTTGTTGTGATGTGGATGAGAATCCGCTGCCCAAAAGACAGGAAAGTCAGGAGGTGTAGGAAGACTGCACTGTAATTCCACTGCACTGCATGTACAGTTTTTCCAAAGGAGATTGTCTTATGTTCAGATTTCTACATTTGTTTGTGCTATGCAGTGCTGTCTTTTCCTGTCAGCATCACAATGACACTGTCTGTCAATAAATTATTGTACAAACAGTAAAAGCGTTAACGTGAATCATGTGCCGTCTCTTGCAATCAAACAATCAAAACCAGAAATGCACTTACTGTTTTGCAAATGACAAGGATGATTCGAGAAATGCTCCACTCATCACTCTCAGGTCACTCCGCTGCACACGTCTGATCACTTCTTTGTCACCCCCGACCTCACCGCTCCAGACAACGCAGCTGTCTTACCGCTGGTCACTTTCCGGCGCTACCTACGGTCCCTCCCTCCTGCTTTTCCTCTGCTGTCTTGTCTGCACCCCCCCCTCTGAGGAGCTCTCTCTTTTGAATACCAACAGTGCCACAGACACTCTGTGTTCCACGCTTACATCCTGCTTGGACAACATATGCCCTCTTACATCTGGACCAGCCCGTGCATCCCTGTCTGCCCCCTGGTTATCGGATGTACCACGTGAGCATCGCACCAGCCTCCGGTCAGCTGAGAGAAAATGGCACAAGTCAAAAGACCATACTGACCTCTCTCTCTCTACTTTCTCCGTTGACGTCACCTCTGCAAAAACTGATTATAACCACTCGAAGATCAGCAACTCTCCTGACTCTCGCACACTCTTAAAAACCTTCTCTGCTCTCCTCTGTCCGCCTGCTCCCACACCTTCATCGGAGTTAACGGCTGATGATTTTGCATCGTTCTTCGTAAAGAAAACTACCGCCATCAACAGCCAATTTTCTACGCCACAATCACCCGCCTTTTCTCCTATGTCTGAAGATGATGTTTCCAAGGTCATTGGTTCCAACCACCCTACCACCTGCCCACTGGATCCCAGCCCCACCCATCTCCTCCATGCCATCTCTCCAGCAGTTGTGCCTGGTCTGACCCGCATCATCAACTCTTTGCTCACCACTGGGACATTTCCGACTGCTTTCAAAGAGGCCTGCATCACACCGCTACTGAAGAAACTCACTCTCAACCTTACACTGCTAGAACACTACAGGCCGGTGTAGTGTGTGAAAATGCATATCTTCCGTCAAAATGTAGATGACTGATTTTAACCTCTTATTATTTTCTGTCTTCTTAAAAAATTATTTTTTTACTTACCTCACTATTCTTAGCTTTGTATACTGTGCTAGGCTTTAATGGACTGGATTTAATTAACTTATGCATTTAGTTGCCTATATTGTTATAATTGCTTCCAATGATTCCTCGTCTGTAAGTCGCTTTGGATAAAAACGTCTGCTAAATGACTAAATTTAATTTTTATGAAATGTGTAATGTCATGTGTAATGTGTAATGTGTAGTGTGTGGCCTTGAAATTTTAGCATGTCTACGTAATCATGAATACATGCTTCTTGAGACACACAGTGTTGCTTCTTTGCATGCATCAAATGAATTGTTTCTGGCTATATGCATCCATGCATTAGTTTGAGAGGGGTGGAAATGGGACACTTGGGTGAAACAAAACTGCCCCAAAAGTACCCCCCCCCACTTTAAATACAGTTTTTTCTAAGTCAATTTGGTACATTTCTCTGATCCGATTTGAAATTCTCAAAACTTCTTGTTCAATCCTTTCATCCTTGTGTCACGTGTGCACATCAAACAAGCATTTTCTCATTTCTTTGAACAAGTTGCAAATGCTTTGGTACATCCATGCAAATGATTATGACAAAATTCTGTGCAGATTCCTACATTATCAATTGCTTATGTCAAGTTGATCAAAATGCATTATAATGGGTCTCTGTAGAATAGTATAATCCCCACGACATTTAAGCACTAGTTTTACAATATACAGTAAGTATACTTTAAGTAAACGGTGGCATTTTATTTTACTCAATTTAGTGTTTTGCATTGCTATATTCTTTCCACATAGGACTGCAAGACAACTTCACTGTGTTGCAGACGGCCCCTTTTCACACCTAAACAGTCTTTTGACACTCTCTACAGGGATCTCATCCCTGAACAAGAGAGGGGGCAGATTGGAGATGACCTGCCAAAGTACGTGTTAGTTTGGGACAATGTCAGTTTCCATCGCTCCAACATCATCAGGCAATGGTTTGCGGCCCACAACAGGATGCTGGTGGAGTTCCTCTCACCCTACTCAACCCCGTTGAAGAATTTTTCTCAGCATGAAGATTAAAAGTATATGATGGCCAGCCGCATACACAGATGACCCTTCTGGCTGCCATGGATGTAACGTGTGATGACATCACAGCTGATGCCTGCAGAGGCTGGATTAGACACTCTGAAAGATGATTTTCACGCTGTATCGCAAGAGAAGATATTTGTTGTGATGTGGATGAGAATCCGTTGCCCAAAAGACAGGAACGTCAGGAGGTGTAGGAAGACTGCACTGTAATTCCACTGCACTGCATGTACAGTTTTCCCTAAGGAGATTGTCTTATGTTCAGATTTCTACATTTGTTTGTGCTATGCAGTGCTGTCTTTTCCTGTCTGCATCACAATGACACTGTCTGTCAATAAATTATTGTACAAACAGTAAAAGCGTTAACGTGAATCATGTGCCGTCTCTTGCAATCAAACAATCAAAACCAGAAATGCACTTACTGTTTTGCAAATGACAAGGATGATTCGAGAAATGCTCCACTCATCACTCTCAGGTCACTCCGCTGCACACGTCTGATCACTTCTTTGTCACCCCCGACCTCACCGCTCCAGACAACGCAGCTGTCTTACCGCTGGTCACTTTCCGGCGCTACCTACGGTCCCTCCCTCCTGCTTTTCCTCTGCTGTCTTGTCTGCACCCCCCCCCCTCTGAGGAGCTCTCTCTTTTGAATACCAACAGTGCCACAGACACTCTGTGTTCCACGCTTACATCCTGCTTGGACAACATATGCCCTCTTACATCTGGACCAGCCCGTGCATCCCTGTCTGCCCCCTGGTTATCGGATGTACCACGTGAGCATCGCACCAGCCTCCGGTCAGCTGAGAGAAAATGGCACAAGTCAAAAGACCATACTGACCTCTCTCTCTCTACTTTCTCCGTTGACGTCACCTCTGCAAAAACTGATTATAACCACTCGAAGATCAGCAACTCTCCTGACTCTCGCACACTCTTAAAAACCTTCTCTGCTCTCCTCTGTCCGCCTGCTCCCACACCTTCATCGGAGTTAACGGCTGATGATTTTGCATCGTTCTTCGTAAAGAAAACTACCGCCATCAACAGCCAATTTTCTACGCCACAATCACTCGCCTTTTCTTCTATGTCTGAAGATGATGTTTCCAAGGTCATTGGTTCCAACCACCCTACCACCTGCCCACTGGATCCCAGCCCCACCCATCTCCTCCATGCCATCTCTCCAGCAGTTGTGCCTGGTCTGACCCGCATCATCAACTCTTTGCTCACCACTGGGACATTTCCGACTGCTTTCAAAGAGGCCTGCATCACACCGCTACTGAAGAAACTCACTCTCAACCTTACACTGCTAGAACACTACAGGCCGGTGTAGTGTGTGAAAATGCATATCTTCCGTCAAAATGTAGATGACTGATTTTAACCTCTTATTATTTTCTGTCTTCTTAAAAAATTATTTTTTTACTTACCTCACTATTCTTAGCTTTGTATACTGTGCTAGGCTTTAATGGACTGGATTTAATTAACTTATGCATTTAGTTGCCTATATTGTTATAATTGCTTCCAATGATTCCTCGTCTGTAAGTCGCTTTGGATAAAAACGTCTGCTAAATGACTAAATTTAATTTTTATGAAATGTGTAATGTCATGTGTAATGTGTAATGTGTAGTGTGTGGCCTTGAAATTTTAGCATGTCTACGTAATCATGAATAAATGCTTCTTGAGACACACAGTGTTGCTTCTTTGCATGCATCAAATGAATTGTTTCTGGCTATATGCATCCATGCATTAGTTTGAGAGGGGTGGAAATGGGACACTTGGGTGAAACAAAACTGCCCCAAAAGTACCCCCCCCCACTTTAAATACATTTTTTTCTAAGTCAATTTGGTACATTTCTCTGATCCGATTTGAAATTCTCAAAACTTCTTGTTCAATCCTTACATCCTTGTGTCACGTGTGCACATCAAACAAGCATTTTCTCATTTCTTTGAACAAGTTGCAAATGCTTTGGTACATCCATGCAAATGATTATGACAAAATTCTGTGCAGATTCCTACATTATCAATTGCTTATGTCAAGTTGATCAAAATGCATTATAATGGGTCTCTGTAGAATAGTATAATCCCCACGACATTTAAGCACTAGTTTTACAATATACAGTAAGTATACTTTAAGTAAACGGTGGCATTTTATTTTACTCAATTTAGTGTTTTGCATTGCTATATTCTTTCCACATAGGACTGCAAGACAACTTCACTGTGTTGCAGACGGCCCCTTTTCACACCTAAACAGTCTTTTGACACTCTCTACAGGGATCTCATCCCTGAACAAGAGAGGGGGCAGATTGGAGATGACCTGCCAAAGTACGTGTTAGTTTGGGACAATGTCAGTTTCCATCGCTCCAACATCATCAGGCAATGGTTTGTGGCCCACAACAGGATGCTGGTGGAGTTCCTCTCACCCTACTCAACCCCGTTGAGGAATTTTTCTCAGCATGAAGATTAAAAGTATATGATGGCCAGCCGCATACACAGATGACCCTTCTGGCTGCCATGGATGTAACGTGTGATGACATCACAGCTGATGCCTGCAGAGGCTGGATTAGACACTCTGAAAGATGATTTTCACGCTGTATCGCAAGAGAAGATATTTGTTGTGATGTGGATGAGAATCCGTTGCCCAAAAGACAGGAACGTCAGGAGGTGTAGGAAGACTGCACTGTAATTCCACTGCACTGCATGTACAGTTTTCCCTAAGGAGATTGTCTTATGTTCAGATTTCTACATTTGTTTGTGCTATGCAGTGCTGTCTTTTCCTGTCTGCATCACAATGACACTGTCTGTCAATAAATTATTGTACAAACAGTAAAAGCGTTAACGTGAATCATGTGCCGTCTCTTGCAATCAAACAATCAAAACCAGAAATGCACTTACTGTTTTGCAAATGACAAGGATGATTCGAGAAATGCTCCACTCATCACTCTCAGGTCACTCCGCTGCACACGTCTGATCACTTCTTTGTCACCCCCGACCTCACCGCTCCAGACAACGCAGCTGTCTTACCGCTGGTCACTTTCCGGCGCTACCTACGGTCCCTCCTTCCTGCTTTTCCTCTGCTGTCTTGTCTGCACCCCCCCCCTCTGAGGAGCTCTCTCTTTTGAATACCAACAGTGCCACAGACACTCTGTGTTCCACGCTTACATCCTGCTTGGACAACATATGCCCTCTTACATCTGGACCAGCCCGTGCATCCCTGTCTGCCCCCTGGTTATCGGATGTACCACGTGAGCATCGCACCAGCCTCCGGTCAGCTGAGAGAAAATGGCACAAGTCAAAAGACCATACTGACCTCTCTCTCTCTACTTTCTCCGTTGACGTCACCTCTGCAAAAACTGATTATAACCACTCGAAGATCAGCAACTCTCCTGACTCTCGCACACTCTTAAAAACCTTCTCTGCTCTCCTCTGTCCGCCTGCTCCCACACCTTCATCGGAGTTAACGGCTGATGATTTTGCATCGTTCTTCGTAAAGAAAACTACCGCCATCAACAGCCAATTTTCTACGCCACAATCACTCGCCTTTTCTCCTATGTCTGAAGATGATGTTTCCAAGGTCATTGGTTCCAACCACCCTACCACCTGCCCACTGGATCCCAGCCCCACCCATCTCCTCCATGCCATCTCTCCAGCAGTTGTGCCTGGTCTGACCCGCATCATCAACTCTTTGCTCACCACTGGGACATTTCCGACTGCTTTCAAAGAGGCCTGCATCACACCGCTACTGAAGAAACTCACTCTCAACCTTACACTGCTAGAACACTACAGGCCGGTGTAGTGTGTGAAAATGCATATCTTCCGTCAAAATGTAGATGACTGATTTTAACCTCTTATTATTTTCTGTCTTCTTAAAAAATTATTTTTTTACTTACCTCACTATTCTTAGCTTTGTATACTGTGCTAGGCTTTAATGGACTGGATTTAATTAACTTATGCATTTAGTTGCCTATATTGTTATAATTGCTTCCAATGATTCCTCGTCTGTAAGTCGCTTTGGATAAAAACGTCTGCTAAATGACTAAATTTAATTTTTATGAAATGTGTAATGTGTAATGTCATGTGTAATGTGTAATGTGTAGTGTGTGGCCTTGAAATTTTAGCATGTCTACGTAATCATGAATAAATGCTTCTTGAGACACACAGTGTTGCTTCTTTGCATGCATCAAATGAATTGTTTCTGGCTATATGCATCCATGCATTAGTTTGAGAGGGGTGGAAATGGGACACTTGGGTGAAACAAAACTGCCCCAAAAGTACCCCCCCCCCACTTTAAATACAGTTTTTTCTAAGTCAATTTGGTACATTTCTCTGATCCGATTTGAAATTCTCAAAACTTCTTGTTCAATCCTTACATCCTTGTGTCACGTGTGCACATCAAACAAGCATTTTCTCATTTCTTTGAACAAGTTGCAAATGCTTTGGTACATCCATGCAATTGATTATGACAAAATTCTGTGCAGATTCCTACATTATCAATTGCTTATGTCATGTTGATCAAAATGCATTATAATGGGTCTCTGTAGAATAGTATAATCCCCACGACATTTAAGCACTAGTTTTACAATATACAGTAAGTATACTTTAAGTAAACGGTGGCATTTTATTTTACTCAATTTAGTGTTTTGCATTGCTATATTCTTTCCACATAGGACTGCAAGACAACTTCACTGTGTTGCAGACGGCCCCTTTTCACACCTAAACAGTCTTTTGACACTCTTTACAGGGATCTCATCCCTGAACAAGAGAGGGGGCAGATTGGAGATGACCTGCCAAAGTACGTGTTAGTTTGGGACAATGTCAGTTTCCATCGCTCCAACATCATCAGGCAATGGTTTGCGGCCCACAACAGGATGCTGGTGGAGTTCCTCTCACCCTACTCAACCACGTTGAGGAATTTTTCTCAGCATGAAGATTAAAAGTATATGATCGCCAGCTGCATACACAGATGACCCTTCTGGCTGCCATGGATGTAATGTGTGATAACATCACAGCTGATGCCTGCAGAGGCTGGATTAGACACTCTGAAAGATGATTTTCACGCTGTATCGCAAGAGAATATATTTTTTGTGATGTGGATGAGAATCCGTTGCCCAAAAGACAGGAACGTCAGGAGGTGTAGGAAGACTGCACTGTAATTCCACTGCACTGCATGTACAGTTTTCCCTAAGGAGATTGTCTTATGTTCAGATTTCTACATTTGTTTGTGCTATGCAGTGCTGTCTTTTCCTGTCCGCATCACAATGACACTGTCTGTCAATAAATTATTGTACAAACAGTAAAAGCGTTAACGTGAATCATGTGCCGTCTCTTGCAATCAAACAATCAAAACCAGAAATGCACTTACTGTTTTGCAAATGACAAGGATGATTCGAGAAATGCTCCACTCATCACTCTCAGGTCACTCCGCTGCACACGTCTGATCACTTCTTTGTCACCCCCGACCTCACCGCTCCAGACAACGCAGATGTCTTACCGCTGGTCACTTTCCGGCGCTACCTACGGTCCCTCCCTCCTGCTTTTCCTCTGCTGTCTTGTCTGCACCCCCCCCTCTGAGGAGCTCTCTCTTTTGAATACCAACAGTGCCACAAACACTCTGTGTTCCACGCTTACATCCTGCTTGGACAACATATGCCCTCTTACATCTGGACCAGCCCGTGCATCCCTGTCTGCCCCCTGGTTATCGGATGTAACACGTGAGCATCGCACCAGCCTCCGGTCAGCTGAGAGAAAATGGCACAAGTCAAAAGACCATACTGACCTCTCTCTCTCTACTTTCTCCGTTGACGTCACCTCTGCAAAAACTGATTATAACCACTCGAAGATCAGCAACTCTCGCACACTCTTAAAAACCTTCTCTGCTCTCCTCTGTCCGCCTGCTCCCACACCTTCATCGGAGTTAACGGCTGATGATTTTGCATCGTTCTTCGTAAAGAAAACTACCGCCATCAACAGCCAATTTTCTACGCCACCATCACCTGCCTTTTCTCCTATGTCTGAAGATGATGTTTCCAAGGTCATTGGTTCCAACCACCCTACCACCTGCCCACTGGATCCCATCCCCACCCATCTCCTCCATGCCATCTCTCCAGCAGTTGTGCCTGGTCTGACCCGCATCATCAACTCTTTGCTCACCACTGGGACATTTCCCACTGCTTTCAAAGAGGCCTGCATCACACCGCTACTGAAGAAACTCACTCTCAACCTTACACTGCTAGAACACTACAGGCCGGTGTAGTGTGTGAAAATGCATATCTCCCGTCAAAATGTAGATGACTGATTTTAACCTCTTATTATTTTCTGTCTTCTTAAAAAAGTATTTTTTTACTTACCTCACTATTCTTAGCTTTGTATACTGTGCTAGGCTTTAATGGACTGGATTTAATTAACTTATGCATTTTGTTGCCTATATTGTTATATTTGCTTCCAATGTTTCCTCGTCTGTAAGTCGCTTTGGATAAAAACGTCTGCTAAATGACTAAATGTAAATTTTATGAAATGTGTAATGTCATGTGTAATTTGTAATGTGTAGTGTGTGGCCTTGAAATTTTAGCATGTCTACGTAATCATGAATAAATGCTTCTTGAGACACACAGTGTTGCTTCTTTGCATGCATCAAATGAATTGTTTCTGGCTATATGCATCCATGCATTAGTTTGAGAGGGGTGGAAATGGGACACTTGGGTGAAACAAAACTGCCCCAAAAGTACCCCCCCCCACTTTAAATACAGCTTTTTCTAAGTCAATTTGGTACATTTCTCTGATCCGATTTGAAATTCTCAAAACTTCTTGTTCAATCCTTACATCCTTGTGTCACGTGTGCACATCAAACAAGCATTTTCTCATTTCTTTGAACAAGTTGCAAATGCTTTGGTACATCCATGCAAATGATTATGACAAAATTCTGTGCAGATTCCTACATTATCAATTGCTTATGTCATGTTGATCAAAATGCATTATAATGGGTCTCTGTAGAATAGTATAATCCCCACGACATTTAAGCACTAGTTTTACAATATACAGTAAGTATACTTTATGTAAACGGTGGCATTTTATTTTACTCAATTTAGTGTTTTGCATTGCTATATTCTTTCCACATAGGACTGCAAGACAACTTCACTGTGTTGCAGACGGCCCCTTTTCACACCTAAACAGTCTTTTGACACTCTCTACAGGGATCTTATCCCTGAACAAGAGAGGGGGCAGATTGGAGATGACCTGCCAAAGTACGTGTTAGTTTGGGACAATGTCAGTTTCCATCGCTCCAACATCATCAGGCAATTGTTTGCGGCCCACAACAGGATGCTGGTGGAGTTCCTTTCACCCTACTCAACCACGTTGAGGAATTTTTCTCAGCATGAAGATTAAAAGTATATGATCGCCAGCCGCATACACAGATGACCCTTCTGGCTGCCATGGATGTAACGTGTGATGACATCACAGCTGATGCCTGCAGAGGCTGGATTAGACACTCTGAAAGATGATTTTCACGCTGTATCGCAAGAGAAGATATTTGTTGTGATGTGGATGAGAATCCGTTGCCCAAAAGACAGGAACGTCAGGAGGTGTAGGAAGACTGCACTGTAATTCCACTGCACTGCATGTACAGTTTTCCCTAAGGAGATTGTCTTATGTTCAGATTTCTACATTTGTTTGTGCTATGCAGTGCTGTCTTTTCCTGTCTGCATCACAATGACACTGTCTGTCAATAAATTATTGTACAAACAGTAAAAGCGTTAACGTGAATCATGTGCCGTCTCTTGCAATCAAACAATCAAAACCAGAAATGCACTTACTGTTTTGCAAATGACAAGGATGATTCGAGAAATGCTCCACTCATCACTCTCAGGTCACTCCGCTGCACACGTCTGATCATTTCTTTGTCACCCCCGACCTCACCGCTCCAGACAACGCAGATGTCTTACCGCTGGTCACTTTCCGGCGCTACCTACGGTCCCTCCCTCCTGCTTTTCCTCTGCTGTCTTGTCTGCACTCCCCCCCTCTGAGGAGCTCTCTCTTTTGAATACCAACAGTGCCACAGACACTCTGTGTTCCACGCTTACATCCTGCTTGGACAACATATGCCCTCTTACATCTGGACCAGCCCGTGCATCCCTATCTGCCCCCTGGTTATCGGATGTACCACGTGAGAATCGCACCAGCCTCCGGTCAGCTGAGAGAAAATGGCACAAGTCAAAAGACCATACTGACCTCTCTCTCTCTACTTTCTCCGTTGACGTCACCTCTGCAAAAACTGATTATAACCACTCGAAGATCAGCAACTCTCCTGACTCTCGCACACTCTTAAAAACCTTCTCTGCTCTCCTCTGTCCGCCTGCTCCCACACCTTCATCGGAGTTAACGGCTGATGATTTTGCATCGTTCTTCGTAAAGAAAACTTCCGCCATCAACAGCCAATTTTCTACGCCACAATCACCCGCCTTTTCTCCTATGTCTGAAGATGATGTTTCCAAGGTCATTGGTTCCAACCACCCTACCACCTGCCCACTGGATCCCAGCCCCACCCATCTCCTCCATGCCATCTCTCCAGCAGTTGTGCCTGGTCTGACCCGCATCATCAACTCTTTGCTCACCACTGGGACATTTCCGACTGCTTTCAAAGAGGCCTGCATCACACCGCTACTGAAGAAACTCACTCTCAACCTTACACTGCTAGAACACTACAGGCCGGTGTAGTGTGTGAAAATGCATATCTTCCGTCAAAATGTAGATGACTGATTTTAACCTCTTATTATTTTCTGTCTTCTTAAAAAATATTTTTTTTACTTACCTCACTATTCTTAGCTTTGTATACTGTGCTAGGCTTTAATGGACTGGATTGAATTAACTTATGCATTTAGTTGCCTATATTGTTATAATTGCTTCCAATGATTCCTCGTCTGTAAGTCGCTTTGGATAAAAACGTCTGCTAAATGACTAAATTTAATTTTTATGAAATGTGTAATGTCATGTGTAATGTGTAATGTGTAGTGTGTGGCCTTGAAATTTTAGCATGTCTACGTAATCATGAATAAGTGCTTCTTGAGACACACAGTGTTGCTTCTTTGCATGCATCAAATGAATTGTTTCTGGCTATATGCATCCATGCATTAGTTTGAGAGGGGTGGAAATGGGACACTTGGGTGAAACAAAACTGCCCCAAAAGTACCCCCCCCCCCCACTTTAAATACAGTTTTTTCTAAGTCAATTTGGTACATTTCTCTGATCCGATTTGAAATTCTCAAAACTTCTTGTTCAATCCTTACATCCTTGTGTCACGTGTGCACATCAAACAAGCATTTTCTCATTTCTTTGAACAAGTTGCAAATGCTTTGGTACATCCATGCAAATGATTATGACAAAATTCTGTGCAGATTCCTACATTATCAATTGCTTATGTCAAGTTGATCAAAATGCATTATAATGGGTCTCTGTAGAATAGTATAATCCCCACGACATTTAAGCACTAGTTTTACAATATACAGTAAGTATACTTTAAGTAAACGGTGGCATTTTATTTTACTCAATTTAGTGTTTTGCATTGCTATATTCTTTCCACATAGGACTGCAAGACAACTTCACTGTGTTGCAGACGGCCCCTTTTCACACCTAAACAGTCTTTTGACACTCTCTACAGGGATCTCATCCCTGAACAAGAGAGGGGGCAGATTGGAGATGACCTGCCAAAGTACGTGTTAGTTTGGGACAATGTCAGTTTCCATCGCTCCAACATCATCAGGCAATGGTTTGCGGCCCACAACAGGATGCTGGTGGAGTTCCTCTCACCCTACTCAACCCCGTTGAGGAATTTTTCTCAGCATGAAGATTAAAAGTATATGATGGCCAGCCGCATACACAGATGACCCTTCTGGCTGCCATGGATGTAACGTGTGATGACATCACAGCTGATGCCTGCAGAGGCTGGATTAGACACTCTGAAAGATGATTTTCACGCTGTATCGCAAGAGAAGATATTTGTTGTGATGTGGATGAGAATCCGTTGCCCAAAAGACAGGAACGTCAGGAGGTGTAGGAAGACTGCACTGTAATTCCACTGCACTGCATGTACAGTTTTCCCTAAGGAGATTGTCTTATGTTCAGATTTCTACATTTGTTTGTGCTATGCAGTGCTGTCTTTTCCTGTCTGCATCACAATGACACTGTCTGTCAATAAATTATTGTACAAACAGTAAAAGCGTTAACGTGAATCATGTGCCGTCTCTTGCAATCAAACAATCAAAACCAGAAATGCACTTACTGT
This sequence comes from Barbatula barbatula, assembly GCF_947034865.1. Classification (NCBI taxonomy): domain Eukaryota; kingdom Metazoa; phylum Chordata; class Actinopteri; order Cypriniformes; family Nemacheilidae; genus Barbatula; species Barbatula barbatula. Next base: position 9,818,831 of record NC_136765.1, on the reverse strand, counting down.
TTTGCAAATGACAAGGATGATTCGAGAAATGCTCCACTCATCACTCTCAGGTCACTCCGCTGCACACGTCTGATCACTTCTTTGTCACCCCCGACCTCACCGCTCCAGACAACGCAGCTGTCTTACCGCTGGTCACTTTCCGGCGCTACCTACGGTCCCTCCCTCCTGCTTTTCCTCTGCTGTCTTGTCTGCACCCCCCCCCCTCTGAGGAGCTCTCTCTTTTGAATACCAACAGTGCCACAGACACTCTGTGTTCCACGCTTACATCCTGCTTGGACAACATATGCCCTCTTACATCTGGACCAGCCCGTGCATCCCTGTCTGCCCCCTGGTTATCGGATGTACCACGTGAGCATCGCACCAGCCTCCGGTCAGCTGAGAGAAAATGGCACAAGTCAAAAGACCATACTGACCTCTCTCTCTCTACTTTCTCCGTTGACGTCACCTCTGCAAAAACTGATTATAACCACTCGAAGATCAGCAACTCTCCTGACTCTCGCACACTCTTAAAAACCTTCTCTGCTCTCCTCTGTCCGCCTGCTCCCACACCTTCATCGGAGTTAACGGCTGATGATTTTGCATCGTTCTTCGTAAAGAAAACTACCGCCATCAACAGCCAATTTTCTACGCCACAATCACTCGCCTTTTCTCCTATGTCTGAAGATGATGTTTCCAAGGTCATTGGTTCCAACCACCCTACCACCTGCCCACTGGATCCCAGCCCCACCCATCTCCTCCATGCCATCTCTCCAGCAGTTGTGCCTGGTCTGACCCGCATCATCAACTCTTTGCTCACCACTGGGACATTTCCGACTGCTTTCAAAGAGGCCTGCATCACACCGCTACTGAAGAAACTCACTCTCAACCTTACACTGCTAGAACACTACAGGCCGGTGTAGTGTGTGAAAATGCATATCTTCCGTCAAAATGTAGATGACTGATTTTAACCTCTTATTATTTTCTGTCTTCTTAAAAAATTATTTTTTTACTTACCTCACTATTCTTAGCTTTGTATACTGTGCTAGGCTTTAATGGACTGGATTTAATTAACTTATGCATTTATTTGCCTATATTGTTATAATTGCTTCCAATGATTCCTCGTCTGTAAGTCGCTTTGGATAAAAACGTCTGCTAAATGACTAAATTTAATTTTTATGAAATGTGTAATGTCATGTGTAATGTGTAGTGTGTGGCCTTGAAATTTTAGCATGTCTACGTAATCATGAATAAATGCTTCTTGAGACACACAGTGTTGCTTCTTTGCATGCATCAAATGAATTGTTTCTGGCTATATGCATCCATGCATTAGTTTGAGAGGGGTGGAAATGGGACACTTGGGTGAAACAAAACTGCCCCAAAAGTACCCCCCCCCCCACTTTAAATACAGTTTTTTCTAAGTCAATTTGGTACATTTCTCTGATCCGATTTGAAATTCTCAAAACTTCTTGTTCAATCCTTACATCCTTGTGTCACGTGTGCACATCAAACAAGCATTTTCTCATTTCTTTGAACAAGTTGCAAATGCTTTGGTACATCCATGCAAATGATTATGACAAAATTCTGTGCAGATTCCTACATTATCAATTGCTTATGTCAAGTTGATCAAAATGCATTATAATGGGTCTCTGTAGAATAGTATAATCCCCACGACATTTAAGCACTAGTTTTACAATATACAGTAAGTATACTTTAAGTAAACGGTGGCATTTTATTTTACTCAATTTAGTGTTTTGCATTGCTATATTCTTTCCACATAGGACTGCAAGACAACTTCACTGTGTTGCAGACGGCCCCTTTTCACACCTAAACAGTCTTTTGACACTCTCTACAGGGATCTCATCCCTGAACAAGAGAGGGGGCAGATTGGAGATGACCTGCCAAAGTACGTGTTAGTTTGGGACAATGTCAGTTTCCATCGCTCCAACATCATCAGGCAATGGTTTGCGGCCCACAACAGGATGCTGGTGGAGTTCCTCTCACCCTACTCAACCCCGTTGAGGAATTTTTCTCAGCATGAAGATTAAAAGTATATGATGGCCAGCCGCATACACAGATGACCCTTCTGGCTGCCATGGATGTAACGTGTGATGACATCACAGCTGATGCCTGCAGAGGCTGGATTAGACACTCTGAAAGATGATTTTCACACTGTATCGCAAGAGAAGATATTTGTTGTGATGTGGATGAGAATCCGTTGCCCAAAAGACAGGAACGTCAGGAGGTGTAGGAAGACTGCACTGTAATTCCACTGCACTGCATGTACAGTTTTCCCTAAGGAGATTGTCTTATGTTCAGATTTCTACATTTGTTTGTGCTATGCAGTGCTGTCTTTTCCTGTCTGCATCACAATGACACTGTCTGTCAATAAATTATTGTACAAACAGTAAAAGCGTTAACGTGAATCATGTGCCGTCTCTTGCAATCAAACAATCAAAACCAGAAATGCACTTACTGTTTTGCAAATGACAAGGATGATTCGAGAAATGCTCCACTCATCACTCTCAGGTCACTCCGCTGCACACGTCTGATCACTTCTTTGTCACCCCCCACCTCACCGCTCCAGACAACGCAGCTGTCTTACCGCTGGTCACTTTCCGGCGCTACCTACGGTCCCTCCCTCCTGCTTTTCCTCTGCTGTCTTGTCTGCACTCCCCCCCTCTGAGGAGCTCTCTCTTTTGAAAACCAACAGTGCCACAGACACTCTGTGTTCCACGCTTACATCCTGCTTGGACAACATATGCCCTTTTACATCTGGACCAGCCCGTGCATCCCTGTCTGCCCCCTGGTTATCGGATGTACCACGTGAGCATCGCACCAGCCTCCGGTCAGCTGAGAGAAAATGGCACAAGTCAAAAGACCATACTGACCTCTCTCTCTCTACTTTCTCCGTTGACGTCACCTCTGCAAAAACTGATTATAACCACTCGAAGATCAGCAACTCTCCTGACTCTCGCACACTCTTAAAAACCTTCTCTGCTCTCCTCTGTCCGCCTGCTCCCACACCTTCATCGGAGTTAACGGCTGATGATTTTGCATCGTTCTTCGTAAAGAAAACTACCGCCATCAACAGCCAATTTTCTACGCCACCATCACCCGCCTTTTCTCCTATGTCTGAAGATGATGTTTCCAAGGTCATTGGTTCCAACCACCCTACCACCTGCCCACTGGATCCCATCCCCACCCATCTCCTCTATGCCATCTCTCCAGCAGTTGTGCCTGGTCTGACCCGCATCATCAACTCTTTGCTCACCACTGGGAAATTTCCCACTGCTTTCAAAGAGGCCTGCATCACACCGCTACTGAAGAAACTCACTCTCAACCTTACACTGCTAGAACACTACAGGCCGGTGTAGTGTGTGAAAATGCATATCTTCCGTCAAAATGTAGATGACTGATTTTAACCTCTTATTATTTTCTGTCTTCTTAAAAATTTATTTTTTTACTTACCTCACTATTCTTAGCTTTGTATACCGTGCTAGGCTTTAATGGACTGGATTTAATTAACTTATGCATTTTGTTGCCTATATTGTTATAATTGCTTCCAATGTTTCCTCGTCTGTAAGTCGCTTTGGATAAAAACGTCTGCTAAATGACTAAATGTAAATTTTATGAAATGTGTAATGTCATGTGTAATGTGTAATGTGTAATGTGTAGTGTGTGGCCTTGAAATTTTAGCATGTCTACGTAATCATGAATAAATGCTTCTTGAGACACACAGTGTTGCTTCTTTGCATGCATCAAATGAATTGTTTCTGGCTATATGCATCCATGCATTAGTTTGAGAGGGGTGGAAATGGGACACTTGGGTGAAACAAAACTGCCCCAAAAGTACCCCCCGACTTTAAATACAGTTTTTTTCTAAGTCAATTTGGTACATTTCTCTGATCCGATTTGAAATTCTCAAAACTTCTTGTTCAATCCTCACATCCTTGTGTCACGTGTGCACATCAAACAAGCATTTTCTCATTTCTTTGAACAAGTTGCAAAATGCTTTGGTACATCCATGCAAATGATTATGACTAAATTCTGTGCAGATTCCTACATTATCAATTGCTTATGTCATGTTGATCAAAATGCATTATAATGGGTCTCTGTAGAATAGTATAATCCCCACGACATTTAAGCACTAGTTTTACAATATACAGTAAGTATACTTTAAGTTAACGGTGGCATTTTATTTTACTCAATTTAGTGTTTTGCATTGCTATATTCTTTCCACATAGGACTCCAAGACAACTTCACTGTGTTGCAGACGGCCCCTTTTCACACCTAAACAGTCTTTTGACACTCTCTACAGGGATCTCATCCCTGAACAAGAGAGGGGGCAGATTGGAGATGACCTGCCAAAGTACTAATAGTTTGGGACAATGTCAGTTTCCATCGCTCCAACATCATCAGGCAATGGTTTGCGGCCCACAACAGGATGCTGGTGGAGTTCCTCTCACCCTACTCAACCCCGTTGAGGAATTTTTCTCAGCATGAAGATTAAAAGTATATGATGGCCAGCCGCATACACAGATGACCCTTCTGGCTGCCTTGGATGTAACGTGTGATGACATCACAGCTGATGCCTGCAGAGGCTGGATTAGACACTCTGAAAGATGATTTTCACGCTGTATCGCAAGAGAAGATATTTGTTGTGATGTGGATGAGAATCCGTTGCCCAAAAGACTGGAACGTCAGGAGGTGTAGGAAGACTGCACTGTAATTCCACTGCACTGCATGTACAGTTTTCCCTAAGGAGATTGTCTTATGTTCAGATTTCTACATTTGTTTGTGCTATGCAGTGCTGTCTTTTCCTGTCTGCATCACAATGACACTGTCTGTCAATAAATTATTGTACAAACAGTAAAAGCGTTAACGTGAATCATGTGCCGTCTCTTGCAATCAAACAATCAAAACCAGAAATGCACTTACTGTTTTGCAAATGACAAGGATGATTCAAGAAATGCTCCACTCATCACTCTCAGGTCACTCCGCTGCACACGTCTGATCACTTCTTTTACACCCCCGACCTCACCGCTCCAGACAACGCAGATGTCTTACCGCTGGTCACTTTCCGGCGCTACCTACGGTCCCTCCCTCCTGCTTTTCCTCTGCTGTCTTGTCTGCACTCCCCCCCTCTGAGGAGCTCTCTCTTTTGAATACCAACAGTGCCACAGACACTCTGTGTTCCATGCTTACATCCTGCTTGGACAACATATGCCCTCTTGCATCTGGACCAGCCCGTGCATCCCTGTCTGCCCCCTGGTTATCGGATGTACCACGTGAGCATCGCACCAGCCTCCGGTCAGCTGAGAGAAAATGGCACAAGTCAAAAGACCATACTGACCTCTCTCTCTCTACTTTCTCCGTTGACGTCACCTCTGCAAAAACTGATTATAACCACTCGAAGATCAGCAACTCTCCTGACTCTCGCACACTCTTAAAAACCTTCTCTGCTCTCCTCTGTCCGCCTGCTCCCACACCTTCATCGCAGTTAACGGCTGATGATTTTGCATTGTTCTTCGTAAAGAAAACTACCGCCATCAACAGCCAATTTTCTACACCACCATCACCCGCCTTTTCTCCTATGTCTGAAGATGATGTTTCCAAGGTCATTGGTTCCAACCACCCTACCACCTGCCCACTGGATCCCATCCCCACCCATCTCCTCCATGCCATCTCTCCAGCAGTTGTGCCTGGTCTGACCCGCATCATCAACTCTTTGCTCACCACTGGGACATTTCCCACTGCTTTCAAAGAGGCCTGCATCACACCGCAACTGAAGAAACTCACTCTCAACCTTACACTGCTAGAACACTACAGGCCGGTGTAGTGTGTGAAAATGCATATCTTCCGTCAAAATGTAGATGACTGATTTTAACCTCTTCTAATTTTCTGTCTTCTTAAAAAATTATTTTTTTACTTACCTCACTATTCTTAGCTTTGTATACTGTGCTAGGCTTTAATGGACTGGATTTAATTAACTTATGCATTTTGTTGCCTATATTGTTATAATTGCTTCCAATGTTTCCTCGTCTGTAAGTCGCTTTGGATAAAAACGTCTGCTAAATGACTAAATGTAAATTTTATGAAATGTGTAATGTCATGTGTAATGTGTAATGTGTAGTGTGTGGCCTTGAAATTTTAGCATATCTACGTAATCATGAATAAATGCTTCTTGAGACACACAGTGTTGCTTCTTTGCATGCATCAAATGAATTGTTTCTGGCTATATGCATCCATGCATTAGTTTGAGAGGGGTGGAAATGGGACACTTGGGTGAAACAAAACTGCCCCAAAAGTACCCCCCCCACTTTAAATACAGTTTTTTCTAAGTCAATTTGGTACATTTCTCAGATCCGATTTGAAATTCTCAAAACTTCTTGTTCAATCCTTACATCCTTGTGTCACGTGTGCACATCAAACAAGCATTTTCTCATTTCTTTGAACAAGTTGCAAATGCTTTGGTACATCCATGCAAATGATTATGACAAAATTCTGTGCAGATTCCTACATTATCAATTGCTTATGTCATGTTGATCAAAATGCATTATAATGGGTCTCTGTAGAATAGTATAATCCCCACGACATTTAAGCACTAGTTTTACAATATACAGTAAGTATACTTTAAGTAAACGGTGGCATTTTATTTTACTCAATTTAGTGTTTTGCATTGCTATATTCTTTCCACATAGGAGTGCAAGACAACTTCACTGTGTTGCAGACGGCCCCTTTTCACACCTAAACAGTCTTTTGACACTCTCTACAGGGATCTCATCCCTGAACAAGAGAGGGGGCAGATTGGAGATGACCTGCCAAAGTACGTGTTAGTTTGGGACAATGTCAGTTTCCATCGCTCCAACATCATCAGGCAATGGTTTGCGGCCCACAACAGGATGCTGGTGGAGTTCCTCTCACCCTACTCAACCCCGTTGAGGAATTTTTCTCAGCATGAAGATTAAAAGTATATGATGGCCAGCCGCATACACAGATGACCCTTCTGGCTGCCTTGGATGTAACGTGTGATGACATCACAGCTGATGCCTGCAGAGGCTGGATAAGACACTCTGAAAGATGATTTTCACGCTGTATCGCAAAGGAGATATTTGTTGTGATGTGGATGAGAATCCGTTGCCCAAAAGACAGGAACGTCAGGAGGTGTAGGAAGACTGCACTGTAATTCCACTGCACTGCATGTACAGTTTTCCCTAAGGAGATTGTCTTATGTTCAGATTTCTACATTTGTTTGTGCTATACAGTGCTGTCTTTTCCTGTCTGCATCACAATGACACTGTCTGTCAATAAATTATTGTACAAACAGTAAAAGCGTTAACGTGAATCATGTGCCGTCTCTTGCAATCAAACAATCAAAACCAGAAATGCACTTACTGTTTTGCAAATGACAAGGATGATTCGAGAAATGCTCCACTCATCACTCTCAGGTCACTCCGCTGCACACGTCTGATCACTTCTTTTACACCCCCGACCTCACCGCTCCAGACAACGCAGATGTCTTACCGCTGGTCACTTTCCGGCGTTACCTACGGTCCCTCCCTCCTGCTTTTCCTCTGCTGTCTTGTCTGCACTCCCCCCCTCTGAGGAGCTCTCTCTTTTGAATACCAACAGTGCCACAGACACTCTGTGTTCCACGCTTACATCCTGCTTGGACAACATATGCCCTCTTGCATCTGGACCAGCCCGTGCATCCCTGTCTGCCCCCTGGTTATCGGATGTACCACGTGAGCATCGCACCAGCCTCCGGTCAGCTGAGAGAAAATGGCACAAGTCAAAAGACCATACTGACCTCTCTCTCTCTACTTTCTCCGTTGACGTCACCTCTGCAAAAACTGATTATAACCACTCGAAGATCAGCAACTCTCCTGACTCTCGCACACTCTTAAAAACCTTCTCTGCTCTCCTCTGTCCGCCTGCTCCCACACCTTCATCGCAGTTAACGGCTGATGATTTTGCATTGTTCTTCGTAAAGAAAACTACCGCCATCAACAGCCAATTTTCTACACCACCATCACCCGCCTTTTCTCCTATGTCTGAAGATGATGTTTCCAAGGTCATTGGTTCCAACCACCCTACCACCTGCCCACTGGATCCCATCCCCACCCATCTCCTCCATGCCATCTCTCCAGCAGTTGTGCCTGGTCTGACCCGCATCATCAACTCTTTGCTCACCACTGGGACATTTCCCACTGCTTTCAAAGAGGCCTGCATCACACCGCAACTGAAGAAACTCACTCTCAACCTTACACTGCTAGAACACTACAGGCCGGTGTAGTGTGTGAAAATGCATATCTTCCGTCAAAATGTAGATGACTGATTTTAACCTCTTCTAATTTTCTGTCTTCTTAAAAAATTATTTTTTTACTTACCTCACTATTCTTAGCTTTGTATACTGTTCTAGGCTTTAATGGACTGGATTTAATTAACTTATGCATTTTGTTGCCTATATTGTTATAATTGCTTCCAATGTTTCCTCGTCTGTAAGTCGCTTTGGATAAAAACGTCTGCTAAATGACTATATGTAAATTTTATGAAATGTGTAATGTCATGTGTAATGTGTAATGTGTAGTGTGTGGCCTTGAAATTTTAGCATGTCTACGTAATCATGAATAAATGCTTCTTGAGACACACAGTGTTGCTTCTTTGCATGCATCAAATTAATTGTTTCTGGCTATATGCATCCATGCATTAGTTTGAGAGGGTTGGAAATGGGACACTTGGGTGAAACAAAACTGCCCCAAAAGTACCCCCCCACTTTAAATACAGTTTTTTCTAAGTCAATTTGGTACATTTCTCTGATCCGATTTGAAATTCTCAAAACTTCTTGTTCAATCCTTACATCCTTGTGTCACGTGTGCACATCAAACAAGCATTTTCTCATTTCTTTGAACAAGTTGCAAATGCTTTGGTACATCCATGCAAATGATTATGACAAAATTCTGTGAAGATTCCTACATTATCAATTGCTTATGTCATGTTGATCAAAATGCATAAATGCATTATAATGGGTCTCTGTAGAATAGTATAATCCCCACGACATTTAAGCACTAGTTTTACAATATACAGTAAGTATACTTTAAGTAAACGGTGGCATTTTATTTTACTCAATTTAGTGTTTTGCATTGCTATATTCTTTCCACATAGGACTGCAAGACAACTTCACTGTGTTGCAGACGGCCCCTTTTCACACCTAAACAGTCTTTTGACACTCTTTACAGGGATCTCATCCCTGAACAAGAGAGGGGGCAGATTGGAGATGACCTGCCAAAGTACGTGTTAGTTTGGGACAATGTCAGTTTCCATCGCTCCAACATCATCAGGCAATGGTTTGCGGCCCACAACAGGATGCTGGTGGAGTTCCTCTCACCCTACTCAACCCCGTTGAGGAATTTTTCTCAGCATGAAGATTAAAAGTATATGATGGCCAGCCGCATACACAGATGACCCTTCTGGCTGCCTTGGATGTAACGTGTGATGACATCACAGCTGATGCCTGCAGAGGCTGGATTAGACACTCTGAAAGATGATTTTCACGCTGTATCGCAAGAGAAGATATTTGTTGTGATGTGGATGAGAATCCGTTGCCCAAAAGACTGGAACGTCAGGAGGTGTAGGAAGACTGCACTGTAATTCCACTGCACTGCATTTACAGTTTTCCCTAAGGAGATTGTCTTATGTTCAGATTTCTACATTTGTTTGTGCTATGCAGTGCTGTCTTTTCCTGTCTGCATCACAATGACACTGTCTGTCAATAAATTATTGTACAAACAGTAAAAGCGTTAACGTGAATCATGTGCCGTCTTTTGCAATCAAACAATCAAAACCAGAAATGCACTTACTGTTTTGCAAATGACAAGGATGATTCGAGAAATGCTCCACTCATCACTCTCAGGTCACTCCGCTGCACACGTCTGATCACTTCTTTGTAACCCCCGACCTCACCGCTCCAGACAACGCAGATGTCTTACCGCTGGTCACTTTCCGGCGCTACCTACGGTCCCTCCCTCCTGCTTTTCCTCTGCTGTCTTGTCTGCACTCCCCCCCTCTGAGGAGCTCTCTCTTTTGAATACCAACAGTGCCACAGACACTCTGTGTTCCACGCTTACATCCTGCTTGGACAACATATGCCCTCTTGCATCTGGACCAGCCCGTGCATCCCTGTCTGCCCCCTGCTTATCGGATGTACCACGTGAGCATCGCACCAGCCTCCGGTCAGCTGAGAGAAAATGGCACAATTCAAAAGACCATACTGACCTCTCTCTCTCTACTTTCTCCGTTGACGTCACCTCTGCAAAAACTGATTATAACCACTCGAAGATCAGCAACTCTCCTGACTCTCTCACACTCTTAAAAACCTTCTCTGCTCTCCTCTGTCCGCCTGCTCCCACACCTTCATCGGAGTTAACGGCTGATGATTTTGCATCGTTCTTCGTAAAGAAAACTACCGCCATCAACAGCCAATTTTCTACACCACCATCACCCGCCTTTTCTCCTATGTCTGAAGATGATGTTTCCAAGGTCATTGGTTCCAACCACCCTACCACCTGCCCACTGGATCCCATCCCCACCCATCTCCTCCATGCCATCTCTCCAGCAGTTGTGCCTGGTCTGACCCGCATCATCAACACTTTGCTCACCACTGGGACATTTCCCACTGCTTTCAAAGAGGCCTGCATCACACCGCTACTGAAGAAACTCACTCTCAACCTTACACTGCTAGAACACTACAGGCCGGTGTAGTGTGTGAAAATGCATATCTTCCGTCAAAATGTAGATGACTGATTTTAACCTCTTATTATTTTCTGTCTTCTTAAAAAATTATTTTTTTACTTACCTCACTATTCTTAGCTTTGTATACTGTGCTAGGCTTTAATGGACTGGATTTAATTAACTTATGCATTTTGTTGCCTATATTGTTATAATTGCTTCCAATGTTTCCTCGTCTGTAAGTCGCTTTGGATAAAAACGTCTGCTAAATGACTAAATGTAAATTTTATGAAATGTGTAATGTCATGTGTAATGTGTAGTGTGTGGCCTTGAAATTTTAGCATGTCTACGTAATCTTGAATAAATGCTTCTTGAGACACACAGTGTTGCTTCTTTGCATGCATCAAATGAATTGTTTCTGGCTATATGCATCCATGCATTAGTTTGAGAGGGGTGGAAATGGGACACTTGGGTGAAACAAAACTGCCCCAAAAGTACCCCCCCCACTTTAAATACAGTTTTTTCTAAGTCAATTTGGTACATTTCTCTGATCCGATTTGAAATTCTCAAAACTTCTTGTTCAATCCTTACATCCTTGTGTCACGTGTGCACATCAAACAAGCATTTTCTAATTTCTTTGAACAAGTTGCAAATGCTTTGGTACATCCATGCAAATGATTATGACAAAATTCTGTGCAGTTTCCTACATTATCAATTGCTTATGTCATGTTGATCAAAATGCATTATAATGGGTCGCTGTAGAATAGTATAATCCCCACGACATTTAAGCACTAGTTTTACAATATACAGTAAGTATACTTTAAGTAAACAGTGGTATTTTATTTTACTCAATTTAGTGTTTTGCATTGCTATATTCTTTCCACATAGGACTGCAAGACAACTTCACTGTGTTGCAGACGGCCCCTTTTCACACCTAAACAGTCTTTTGACACTCTCTACAAAGTACGTGATAGTTTGGGACAATGTCAGTTTTCATCGCTCCAACATCATCAGGCAATGGTTTGCGGCCCACAACAGGATGCTGGTGGAGTTCCTCTCACCCTACTCAACCACGTTGAGGAATTTTTCTCAGCATGAAGATTAAAAGTATATGATTGCCAGCCGCATACACAGATGACCCTTCTGGCTGCCATGGATGTAACGTGTGATGACATCACAGCTGATGCCTGCAGAGGCTGGATTAGACACTCTGAAAGATGATTTCCACGCTGTATCGCAAGAGAAGATATTTGTTGTGATGTGGATGAGAATCCGTTGCCCAAAAGACAGGAACGTCAGGAGGTGTAGGAAGACTGCACTGTAATTCCACTGCACTGCATGTACAGTTTTCCCTAAGGAGATTGTCTTATGTTCAGATTTCTACATTTGTTTGTGCTATGCAGTGCTGTCTTTTCCTGTCTGCATCACAATGACACTGTCTGTCAATAAATTATTGTACAAACAGTAAAAGCGTTAACGTGAATCATGTGCCGTCTCTTGCAATCAAACAATCAAAACCAGAAATGCACTTACTGTTTTGCAAATGACAAGGATGATTCGAGAAATGCTCCACTCATCACTCTCAGGTCACTCCGCTGCACACGTCTGATCACTTCTTTGTCACTCCCGACCTCACCGCTCCAGACAACGCAGATGTCTTACCGCTGGTCACTTTCCGGCGCTACCTACGGTCCCTCCCTCCTGCTTTTCCTCTGCTGTCTTGTCTGCACTCCCCCCCTCTGAGGAGCTCTCTCTTTTGAAAACCAACAGTGCCACAGACACTCTGTGTTCCACGCTTACATCCTGCTTGGACAACATATGCCCTCTTACATCTGGACCAGCCCGTGCATCCCTGTCTGCCCCCTGGTTATCGGATGTACCACGTGAGCATCGCACCAGCCTCCGGTCAGCTGAGAGAAAATGGCACAAGTCAAAAGACCATACTGACCTCTCTCTCTCTACCAGTCTCTTCTCTCTACTTTCTCCGTTGACGTCACCTCTGCAAAAACTGATTATAACCACTCGAAGATCAGCAACTCTCCTGACTCTCGCACACTCTTAAAAACCTTCTCTGCTCTCCTCTGTCCGCCTGCTCCCACACCTTCATCGGAGTTAACGGCTGATGATTTTGCATCGTTCTTCGTAAAGAAAACTACCGCCATCAACAGCCAATTTTCTACGCCACAATCACCCGCCTTTTCTCCTATGTCTGAAGATGATGTTTCCAAGGTCATTGGTTCCAACCACCCTACACCCTGCCCACTGGATACCAGCCCCACCCATCTCCTCCATGCCATCTCTCCAGCAGTTGTGCCTGGTCTGACCCGCATCATCAACTCTTTGCTCACCACTGGGACATTTCCGACTGCTTTCAAAGAGGCCTGCATCACACCGCTACTGAAGAAACTCACTCTCAACCTTACACTGCTAGAACACTACAGGCCGGTGTAGTGTGTGAAAATGCATATCTTCCGTCAAAATGTAGATGACTGATTTTAACCTCTTATTATTTTCTGTCTTCTTAAAAAATTATTTTTTTACTTACCTCACTATTCTTAGCTTTGTATACTGTGCTAGGCTTTAATGGACTGGATTTAATTAACTTATGCATTTAGTTGCCTATATTGTTATAATTGCTTCCAATGATTCCTCGTCTGTAAGTCGCTTTGGATAAAAACGTCTGCTAAATGACTAAATTTAATTTTTATGAAATGTGTAATGTCATGTGTAATGTGTAATGTGTAGTGTGTGGCCTTGAAATTTTAGCATGTCTACGTAATCATGAATAAATGCTTCTTGAGACACACAGTGTTGCTTCTTTGCATGCATCAAATGAATTGTTTCTGGCTATATGCATCCATGCATTAGTTTGAGAGGGGTGGAAATGGGACACTTGGGTGAAACAAAACTGCCCCAAAAGTACCCCCCCCCCACTTTAAATAAAGTTTTTTCTAAGTCAATTTGGTACATTTCTCTGATCCGATTTGAAATTCTCAAAACTTCTTGTTCAATCCTTACATCCTTGTGTCACGTGTGCACATCAAACAAGCATTTTCTCATTTCTTTGAACAAGTTGCAAATGCTTTGGTACATCCATGCAAATGATTATGACAAAATTCTGTGCAGATTCCTACATTATCAATTGCTTATGTCATGTTGATCAAAATGCATTATAATGGGTCTCTGTAGAATAGTATTATCCCCACGACATTTAAGCACTAGTTTTACAATATACAGTAAGTATACTTTAAGTAAACGGTGGCATTTTATTTTACTCAATTTAGTGTTTTGCATTGCTATATTCTTTCCACATAGGACTGCAAGACAACTTCACTGTGTTGCAGACGGCCCCTTTTCACACCTAAACAGTCTTTTGACACTCTCTACAGGGATCTCATCCCTGAACAAGAGAGGGGGCAGATTGGAGATGACCTGCCAAAGTACGTGTTAGTTTGGGACAGTGTCAGTTTCCATCGCTCCAACATCATCAGGCAATGGTTTGCGGCCCACAACAGGATGCTGGTGGAGTTCCTCTCACCCTACTCAACCCCGTTGAGGAATTTTTCTCAGCATGAAGATTAAAAGTATATGATGGCCAGCCGCATACACAGATGACCCTTCTGGCTGCCATGGATGTAACGTGTGATGACATCACAGCTGATGCCTGCAGAGGCTGGATTAGACACTCTGAAAGATGATTTTCACGCTGTATCGCAAGAGAAGATATTTGTTGTGATGTGGATGAGAATCCGTTGCCCAAAAGACAGGAACGTCAGGAGGTGTAGGAAGACTGCACTGTAATTCCACTGCACTGCATGTACAGTTTTCCCTAAGGAGATTGTCTTATGTTCAGATTTCTACATTTGTTTGTGCTATGCAGTGCTGTCTTTTCCTGTCTGCATCACAATGACACTGTCTGTCAATAAATTATTGTACAAACAGTAAAAGCGTTAACGTGAATCATGTGCCGTCTCTTGCAATCAAACAATCAAAACCAGAAATGCACTTACTGTTTTGCAAATGACAAGGATGATTCGAGAAATGCTCCACTCATCACTCTCAGGTCACTCCGCTGCACACGTCTGATCACTTCTTTGTCACCCCCGACCTCACCGCTCCAGACAACGCAGCTGTCTTACCGCTGGTCACTTTCCGGCGCTACCTACGGTCCCTCCCTCCTGCTTTTCCTCTGCTGTCTTGTCTGCACCCCCCCCTCTGAGGAGCTCTCTCTTTTGAATACCAACAGTGCCACAGACACTCTGTGTTCCACGCTTACATCCTGCTTGGACAACATATGCCCTCTTATATCTGGACCAGCCTGTGCATCCCTGTCTGCCCCCTGGTTATCGGATGTACCACGTGAGCATCGCACCAGCCTCCGGTCAGCTGAGAGAAAATGGCACAAGTCAAAAGACCATACTGACCTCTCTCTCTCTACTTTCTCCGTTGACGTCACCTCTGCAAAAACTGATTATAACCACTCGAAGATCAGCAACTCTCCTGACTCTCGCACACTCTTAAAAACCTTCTCTGCTCTCCTCTGTCCGCCTGCTCCCACACCTTCATCGGAGTTAACGGCTGATGATTTTGCATCGTTCTTCGTAAAGAAAACTACCGCAATCAACAGCCAATTTTCTACGCCACAATCACCCGCCTTTTCTCCTATGTCTGAAGATGATGTTTCCAAGGTCATTGGTTCCAACCACCCTACCACCTGCCCACTGGATCCCAGCCCCACCCATCTCCTCCATGCCATCTCTCCAGCAGTTGTGCCTGGTCTGACCCGCATCATCAACTCTTTGCTCACCACTGGGACATTTCCGACTGCTTTCAAAGAGGCCAGCATCACACCGCTACTGAAGAAACTCACTCTCAACCTTACACTGCTAGAACACTACAGGCCGGTGTAGTGTGTGAAAATGCATATCTTCCGTCAAAATGTAGATGACTGATTTTAACCTCTTATTATTTTCTGTCTTCTTAAAAAATTATTTTTTTACTTACCTCACTATTCTTAGCTTTGTATACTGTGCTAGGCTTTAATGGACTGGATTTAATTAACTTATGCATTTAGTTGCCTATATTGTTATAATTGCTTCCAATGATTCCTCGTCTGTAAGTCGCTTTGGATAAAAACGTCTGCTAAATGACTAAATTTAATTTTTATGAAATGTGTAATGTCATGTGTAATGTGTAATGTGTAGTGTGTGGCCTTGAAATTTTAGCATGTCTACGTAATCATGAATAAATGCTTCTTGAGACACACAGTGTTGCTTCTTTGCATGCATCAAATTAATTGTTTCTGGCTATATGCATCCATGCATTAGTTTGAGAGGGGTGGAAATGGGACACTTGGGTGAAACAAAACTGCCCCAAAAGTACCCCCCCCACTTTAAATAAAGTTTTTTCTAAGTCAATTTGGTACATTTCTCTGATCCGATTTGAAATTCTCAAAACTTCTTGTTCAATCCTTACATCCTTGTGTCACGTGTGCCAGCAAACAAGCATTTTCTCATTTCTTTGAACAAGTTGCAAATGCTTTGGTACATCCATGCAAATGATTATGACAAAATTCTGTGCAGATTCCTACATTATCAATTGCTTATGTCATGTTGATCAAAATGCATTATAATGGGTCTCTGTAGAATAGTATAATCCCCACGACATTTAAGCACTAGTTTTACAATATACAGTAAGTATACTTTAAGTAAACGGTGGCATTTTATTTTACTCAATTTAGTGTTTTGCATTGCTTTATTCTTTCCACATAGGACTGCAAGACAACTTCACTGTGTTGCAGACGGCCCCTTTTCACACCTAAACAGTCTTTTGACACTCTCTACAGGGATCTCATCCCTGAACAAGAGAGGGGGCAGATTGGAGATGACCTGCCAAAGTACGTGTTAGTTTGGGACAGTGTCAGTTTCCATCGCTCCAACATCATCAGGCAATGGTTTGCGGCCCACAACAGGATGCTGGTGGAGTTCCTCTCACCCTACTCAACCCCGTTGAGGAATTTTGCTCAGCATGAAGATTAAAAGTATATGATGGCCAGCCGCATACACAGATGACCCTTCTGGCTGCCTTGGATGTAACGTGTGATGACATCACAGCTGATGCCTGCAGAGGCTGGATTAGACACTCTGAAAGATGATTTTCACGCTGTATCGCAAGAGAAGATATTTGTTGTGATGTGGATGAGAATCCGTTGCCCAAAAGACTGGAACGTCAGGAGGTGTAGGAAGACTGCACTGTAATTCCACTGCACTGCATTTACAGTTTTCCCTAAGGAGATTGTCTTATGTTCAGATTTCTACATTTGTTTGTGCTATGCAGTGCTGTCTTTTCCTGTCTGCATCACAATGGCACTGTCTGTCAATAAATTATTGTACAAACAGTAAAAGCGTTAACGTGAATCATGTGCCGTCTTTTGCAATCAAACAATCAAAACCAGAAATGCACTTACTGTTTTGCAAATGACAAGGATGATTCGAGAAATGCTCCACTCATCACTCTCAGGTCACTCCGCTGCACACGTCTGATCACTTCTTTGTCACCCCCAACCTCACCGCTCCAGACAACGCAGATGTCTTACCGCTGGTCACTTTCCGGCGCTACCTACGGTCCCTCCCTCCTGCTTTTCCTCTGCTGTCTTGTCTGCACTCCCCCCCTCTGAGGAGCTCTCTCTTTTGAATACCAACAGTGCCACAGACACTCTGTGTTCCACGCTTACATCCTGCTTGGACAACATATGCCCTCTTGCATCTGGACCAGCCCGTGCATCCCTGTCTGCCCCCTGGTTATCGGATGTACCACGTGAGCATCGCACCAGCCTCCGGTCAGCTGAGAGAAAATGGCTCAATTCAAAAGACCATACTGACCTCTCTCTCTCTACCAGTCTCTTCTCTCTACTTTCTCCGTTGACGTCACCTCTGCAAAAACTGATTATAACCACTCGAAGATCAGCAACTCTCCTGACTCTCGCACACTCTTAAAAACCTTCTCTGCTCTCCTCTGTCCGCCTGCTCCCACACCTTCATCGCAGTTAACGGCTGATGATTTTGCATTGTTCTTCGTAAAGAAAACTACCACCATCAACAGCCAATTTTCTACACCACCATCACCCGCCTTTTCTCCTATGTCTGAAGATGATGTTTCCCAGGGCATTGGTTCCAACCACCCTACCGCCTGCCCACTGGATCCCATCCCCACCCATCTCCTCCATGCCATCTCTCCAGCAGTTGTGCCTGGTCTGACCCGCATCATCAACTCTTTGCTCACCACTGGGACATTTCCCACTGCTTTCAAAGAGGCCTGCATCACACCGCTACTGAAGAAACTCACTCTCAACCTTATACTGCTAGAACACTACAGGCCGGTGTAGTGTGTGAAAATGCATATCTTCCGTCAAAATGTAGATGACTGATTTTAACCTCTTATTATTTTCTGTCTTCTTAAAAAATTATTTTTTTACTTACCTCACTATTCTTAGCTTTGTATACTGTGCTAGGCTTTAATGGACTGGATTTAATTAACTTATGCATTTTGTAGCCTATATTGTTATAATTGCTTCCAATGTTTCCTCGTAAGTAAGTCGCTTTGGATAAAAACGTCTGCTAAATTACTAAATGTAAATTTTATGAAATGTGTTATGTCATGTGTAATGTGTAGTGTGTGGCCTTGAAATTTTAGCATGTCTACGTAATCATGAATAAATGCTTCTTGAGACACACAGTGTTGCTTCTTTGCATGCATCAAATGAATTGTTTCTGGCTATATGCATCCATGCATTAGTTTGAGAGGGGTGGAAATGGGACACTTGGGTGAAACAAAACTGCCCCAAAAGTACCCCCCCCCCACTTTAAATACAGTTTTTTCTAAGTCAATTTGGTACATTTCTCAGATCCGATTTGAAATTCTCAAAACTTCTTGTTCAATCCTTCCATCATTGTGTCACGTGTGCACATCAAACAAGCATTTTCTCATTTCTTTGAACAAGTTGCAAATGCTTTGGTACATCCATGCAAATGATTATGACAAAATTCTGTGCGGATTCCTACATTATCAATTGCTTATGTCATGTTGATCAAAATGCATTATAATGGGTCTCTGTAGAATAGTATAATCCCCACGACATTTAAGCACTAGTTTTACAATATACAGTAAGTATACTTTAAGTAAACAGTGGCATTTTATTTTACTCAATTTAGTGTTTTGCATTGCTATATTCTTTCCACATAGGACTGCAAGACAACTTCACTGTGTTGCAGACGGCCCCTTTTCACACCTAAACAGTCTTTTGACACTCTCTACAAGGATCTCATCCCTGAACAAGAGAGGGGGCAGATTGGAGATGACCTGCCAAAGTACGTGTTAGTTTGGGACAATGTCAGTTTCCATCGCTCCAACATCATCAGGCAATGGTTTGCGGCCCACAACAGGATGCTGGTGGAGTTCCTCTCACCCTACTCAACCCCGTTGAGGAATTTTTCTCAGCATGAAGATTAAAAGTATATGATGGCCAGCCGCATACACAGATGACCCTTCTGGCTGCCTTGGATGTAACGTGTGATGACATCACAGCTGATGCCTGCAGAGGCTGGATTAGACACTCTGAAAGATGATTTTCACGCTGTATCGCAAGAGAAGATATTTGTTGTGATGTGGATGAGAATCCATTGCCCAAAAGACAGGAACGTCAGGAGGTGTAGGAAGACTGCACTGTAATTCCACTGCACTGCATGTACAGTTTTCCCTAAGGAGATTGTCTTATGTTCAGATTTCTACATTTGTTTGTGCTATGCAGTGCTGTCTTTTCCTGTCTGCATCACAATGACACTGTCTGTCAATAAATTATTGTACAAACAGTAAAAGCGTTAACGTGAATCATGTGCCGTCTCTTGCAATCAAACAATCAAAACCAGAAATGCACTTCCTGTTTTGCAAATGACAAGGATGATTCGAGAAATGCTCCACTCATCACTCTCATGTCACTCCGCTGCACACGTCTGATCACTTCTTTGTCACCCCCGACCTCACCGCTCCAGACAACGCAGATGTCTTACCGCTGGTCACTTTCCGGCGCTACCTACGGTCCCTCCCTCCTGCTTTTCCTCTGCTGTCTTGTCTGCACTCCCCCCCTCTGAGGAGCTCTCACTTTTGAATACCAACAGTGCCACAGACACTCTGTGTTCCACGCTTACATCCTGCTTGGACAACATATGCCCTCTTGCATCTGGACCAGCCCGTGCATCCCTGTCTGCCCCCTGGTTATCGGATGTACCACATGAGCATCGCATCAGCCTCCGGTCAGCTGAGAGAAAATGGCACAAGTCAAAAGACCATACTGACATCTCTCTCTCTACCAGTCTCTTCTCTCTACTTTCTACGTTGACGTCACCTCTGCAAAAACTGATTATAACCACTCGAAGATCAGCAACTCTCCTGACTCTCGCACACTCTTAAAAACCTTCTCTGCTCTCCTCTGTCCGCCTGCTCCCACACCTTCATCGCAGTTAACGGCTGATGATTTTGCATTGTTCTTCGTAAAGAAAACTACCGCCATCAACAGCCAATTTTCTACACCACCATCACACGCCTTTTCTCCTATGTCTGAAGATGATGTTTCCCAGGGCATTGGTTCCAACCACCCTACCGCCTGCCCACTGGATCCCATCCCCACCCATCTCCTCCATGCCATCTCTCCAGCAGTTGTGCCTGGTCTGACCCGCATCATCAACTCTTTCCTCACCACTGGGACATTTCCCACTGCTTTCAAAGAGGCCTGCATCACACCGCTACTGAAGAAACTCACTCTCAACCTTATACTGCTAGAACACTACAGGCCGGTGTAGTGTGTGAAAATGCACATCTTCCGTCAAAATGTAGATGACTGATTTTAACCTCTTATTATTTTCTGTCTTCTTAAAAAATTATTTTTTTACTTACCTCACTATTCTTAGCTTTGTATACTGTGCTAGGCTTTAATGGACTGGATTTAATTAACTTATGCATATTGTTGCCTATATTGTTATAATTGCTTCCAATGTTTCCTCGTCTGTAAGTCGCTTTGGATAAAAACGTCTGCTAAATTACTAAATGTAAATTTTATGAAATGTGTAATGTCATGTGTAATGTGTAGTGTGTGGCCTTGAAATTTTAGCATGTCTACGTAATCATGAATAAATGCTTCTTGAGACACACAGTGTTGCTTCTTTGAATGCATCAAATGAATTGTTTCTGGCTATATGCATCCATGCATTAGTTTGAGAGGGGTGGAAATGGGACACTTGGGTGAAACAAAACTGCCCCAAAAGTACCCCCCCCACTTTAAATAGACTTTTTTCTAAGTCAATTTGGTACATTTCTCTGATCCGATTTGAAATTCTCAAAACTTCTTGTTCAATCCTTACATCATTGTGTCACGTGTGCACATCAAACAAGCATTTTCTCATTTCTTTGAACAAGTTGCAAATGCTTTGGTTCATCCATGCAAATGATTATGACAAAATTCTGTGCAGATTCCTACATTATCAATTGCTTATGTCATGTTGATCAAAATGCATTATAATGGGTCTCTGTAGAATAGTATAATCCCCACGACATTTAAGCACTAGTTTTACAATATACAGTAAGTATACTTTAAGTAAACGGTGGCATTTTATTTTACTCAATTTAGTGTTTTGCATTGCTATATTCTTTCCACATAGGACTGCAAGACAACTTCACTGTGTTGCAGACGGCCCCTTTTCACACCTAAACAGTCTATTGACACTCTCTACAGGGATCTCATCCCTGAACAAGAGAGGGGGCAGATTGGAGATGACCTGCCAAAGTACGTGTTAGTTTGGGACAATGTCAGTTTCCATCGCTCCAACATCATCAGGCAATGGTTTGCGGCCCACAACAGGATGCTGGTGGAGTTCCTCTCACCCTACTCAACCCCGTTGAGGAATTTTTCTCAGCATGAAGATTAAAAGTATATGATGGCCAGCCGCATACACAGATGACCCTTCTGGCTGCCTTGGATGTAACGTGTGATGACATCACAGCTGATACCTGCAGAGGCTGGATTAGACACTCTGAAAGATGATTTTCACGCTGTATCGCAAGAGAAGATATTTGTTGTGATGTGGATGAGAATCCGTTGCCCAAAAGACTGGAACGTCAGGAGGTGTAGGAAGACTGCACTGTAATTCCACTGCACTGCATGTACAGTTTTCCCTAAGGAGATTGTCTTATGTTCAGATTTCTACATTTGTTTGTGCTATGCAGTGCTGTCTTTTCCTGTCTGCATCACAATGACACTGTCTGTCAATAAATTATTGTACAAACAGTAAAAGCGTTAACGTGAATCATGTGCCGTCTCTTGCAATCAAACAATCAAAACCAGAAATGCACTTACTGTTTTGCAAATGACAAGGATGATTCGAGAAATGCTCCACTCATCACTCTCAGGTCACTCCGCTGCACACGTCTGATCACTTCTTTGTCACCCCCGACCTCACCGCTCCAGACAACGCAGCTGTCTTACCGCTGGTCACTTTCCGGCGCTACCTACGGTCCCTCCCTCCTGCTTTTCCTCTGCTGTCTTGTCTGCACCCCCCCCCCTCTGAGGAGCTCTCTCTTTTGAATACCAACAGTGCCACAGACACTCTGTGTTCCACGCTTACATCCTGCTTGGACAACATATGCCCTCTTACATCTGGACCAGCCTGTGCATCCCTGTCTGCCCCCTGGTTATCGGATGTACCACGTGAGCATCGCACCAGCCTCCGGTCAGCTGAGAGAAAATGGCACAAGTCAAAAGACCATACTGACCTCTCTCTCTCTACTTTCTCCGTTGACGTCACCTCTGCAAAAACTGATTATAACCACTCGAAGATCAGCAACTCTCCTGACTCTCGCACACTCTTAAAAACCTTCTCTGCTCTCCTCTGTCCGCCTGCTCCCACACCTTCATCGGAGTTAACGGCTGATGATTTTGCATCGTTCTTCGTAAAGAAAACTACCGCAATCAACAGCCAATTTTCTACGCCACAATCACCCGCCTTTTCTCCTATGTCTGAAGATGATGTTTCCAAGGTCATTGGTTCCAACCACCCTACCGCCTGCCCACTGGATCCCAGCCCCACCCATCTCCTCCATGCCATCTCTCCAGCAGTTGTGCCTGGTCTGACCCGCATCATCAACTCTTTGCTCACCACTGGGACATTTCCGACTGCTTTCAAAGAGGCCTGCATCACACCGCTACTGAAGAAACTCACTCTCAACCTTACACTGCTAGAACACTACAGGCCGGTGTAGTGTGTGAAAATGCATATCTTCCGTCAAAATGTAGATGACTGATTTTAACCTCTTATTATTTTCTGTCTTCTTAAAAAATTATTTTTTTACTTACCTCACTATTCTTAGCTTTGTATACTGTGCTAGGCTTTAATGGACTGGATTTAATTAACTTATGCATTTAGTTGCCTATATTGTTATAATTGCTTCCAATGATTCCTCGTCTGTAAGTCGCTTTGGATAAAAACGTCTGCTAAATGACTAAATTTAATTTTTATGAAATGTGTAATGTCATGTGTAATGTGTAATGTGTAGTGTGTGGCCTTGAAATTTTAGCATGTCTACGTAATCATGAATAAATGCTTCTTGAGACACACAGTGTTGCTTCTTTGCATGCATCAAATTAATTGTTTCTGGCTATATGCATCCATGCATTAGTTTGAGAGGGGTGGAAATGGGACACTTGGGTGAAACAAAACTGCCCCAAAAGTACCCCCCCCACTTTAAATAAAGTTTTTTCTAAGTCAATTTGGTACATTTCTCTGATCCGATTTGAAATTCTCAAAACTTCTTGTTCAATCCTTACATCCTTGTGTCACGTGTGCCAGCAAACAAGCATTTTCTAATTTCTTTGAACAAGTTGCAAATGCTTTGGTACATCCATGCAAATGATTATGACAAAATTCTGTGCAGATTCCTACATTATCAATTGCTTATGTCATGTTGATCAAAATGCATTATAATGGGTCTCTGTAGAATAGTATAATCCCCACGACATTTAAGCACTAGTTTTACAATATACAGTAAGTATACTTTAAGTAAACGGTGGCATTTAATTTTACTCAATTTAGTGTTTTGCATTGCTTTATTCTTTCCACATAGGACTGCAAGACAACTTCACTGTGTTGCAGACGGCCCCTTTTCACACCTAAACAGTCTTTTGACACTCTCTACAGGGATCTCATCCCTGAACAAGAGAGGGGGCAGATTGGAGATGACCTGCCAAAGTACGTGTTAGTTTGGGACAGTGTCAGTTTCCATCGCTCCAACATCATCAGGCAATGGTTTGCGGCCCACAACAGGATGCTGGTGGAGTTCCTCTCACCCTACTCAACCCCGTTGAGGAATTTTGCTCAGCATGAAGATTAAAAGTATATGATGGCCAGCCGCATACACAGATGACCCTTCTGGCTGCCTTGGATGTAACGTGTGATGACATCACAGCTGATGCCTGCAGAGGCTGGATTAGACACTCTGAAAGATGATTTTCACGCTGTATCGCAAGAGAAGATATTTGTTGTGATGTGGATGAGAATCCGTTGCCCAAAAGACTGGAACGTCAGGAGGTGTAGGAAGACTGCACTGTAATTCCACTGCACTGCATTTACAGTTTTCCCTAAGGAGATTGTCTTATGTTCAGATTTCTACATTTGTTTGTGCTATGCAGTGCTGTCTTTTCCTGTCTGCATCACAATGGCACTGTCTGTCAATAAATTATTGTACAAACAGTAAAAGCGTTAACGTGAATCATGTGCCGTCTTTTGCAATCAAACAATCAAAACCAGAAATGCACTTACTGTTTTGCAAATGACAAGGATGATTCGAGAAATGCTCCACTCATCACTCTCAGGTCACTCCGCTGCACACGTCTGATCACTTCTTTGTCACCCCCAACCTCACCGCTCCAGACAACGCAGATGTCTTACCGCTGGTCACTTTCCGGCGCTACCTACGGTCCCTCCCTCCTGCTTTTCCTCTGCTGTCTTGTCTGCACTCCCCCCCTCTGAGGAGCTCTCTCTTTTGAATACCAACAGTGCCACAGACACTCTGTGTTCCACGCTTACATCCTGCTTGGACAACATATGCCCTCTTGCATCTGGACCAGCCCGTGCATCCCTGTCTGCCCCCTGGTTATCGGATGTACCACGTGAGCATCGCACCAGCCTCCGGTCAGCTGAGAGAAAATGGCTCAATTCAAAAGACCATACTGACCTCTCTCTCTCTACCAGTCTCTTCTCTCTACTTTCTCCGTTGACGTCACCTCTGCAAAAACTGATTATAACCACTCGAAGATCAGCAACTCTCCTGACTCTCGCACACTCTTAAAAACCTTCTCTGCTCTCCTCTGTCCGCCTGCTCCCACACCTTCATCGCAGTTAACGGCTGATGATTTTGCATTGTTCTTCGTAAAGAAAACTACCACCATCAACAGCCAATTTTCTACACCACCATCACCCGCCTTTTCTCCTATGTCTGAAGATGATGTTTCCCAGGGCATTGGTTCCAACCACCCTACCGCCTGCCCACTGGATCCCATCCCCACCCATCTCCTCCATGCCATCTCTCCAGCAGTTGTGCCTGGTCTGACCCGCATCATCAACTCTTTGCTCACCACTGGGACATTTCCCACTGCTTTCAAAGAGGCCTGCATCACACCGCTACTGAAGAAACTCACTCTCAACCTTATACTGCTAGAACACTACAGGCCGGTGTAGTGTGTGAAAATGCATATCTTCCGTCAAAATGTAGATGACTGATTTTAACCTCTTATTATTTTCTGTCTTCTTAAAAAATTATTTTTTTACTTACCTCACTATTCTTAGCTTTGTATACTGTGCTAGGCTTTAATGGACTGGATTTAATTAACTTATGCATTTTGTAGCCTATATTGTTATAATTGCTTCCAATGTTTCCTCGTAAGTAAGTCGCTTTGGATAAAAACGTCTGCTAAATTACTAAATGTAAATTTTATGAAATGTGTTATGTCATGTGTAATGTGTAGTGTGTGGCCTTGAAATTTTAGCATGTCTACGTAATCATGAATAAATGCTTCTTGAGACACACAGTGTTGCTTCTTTGCATGCATCAAATGAATTGTTTCTGGCTATATGCATCCATGCATTAGTTTGAGAGGGGTGGAAATGGGACACTTGGGTGAAACAAAACTGCCCCAAAAGTACCCCCCCCCCACTTTAAATACAGTTTTTTCTAAGTCAATTTGGTACATTTCTCAGATCCGATTTGAAATTCTCAAAACTTCTTGTTCAATCCTTACATCCTTGTGTCACGTGTGCACATCAAACAAGCATTTTCTCATTTCTTTGAACAAGTTGCAAATGCTTTGGTACATCCATGCAAATGATTATGACAAAATTCTGTGCGGATTCCTACATTATCAATTGCTTATGTCATGTTGATCAAAATGCATTATAATGGGTCTCTGTAGAATAGTATAATCCCCACGACATTTAAGCACTAGTTTTACAATATACAGTAAGTATACTTTAAGTAAACAGTGGCATTTTATTTTACTCAATTTAGTGTTTTGCATTGCTATATTCTTTCCACATAGGACTGCAAGACAACTTCACTGTGTTGCAGACGGCCCCTTTTCACACCTAAACAGTCTTTTGACACTCTCTACAAGGATCTCATCCCTGAACAAGAGAGGGGGCAGATTGGAGATGACCTGCCAAAGTACGTGTTAGTTTGGGACAATGTCAGTTTCCATCGCTCCAACATCATCAGGCAATGGTTTGCGGCCCACAACAGGATGCTGGTGGAGTTCCTCTCACCCTACTCAACCCCGTTGAGGAATTTTTCTCAGCATGAAGATTAAAAGTATATGATGGCCAGCCGCATACACAGATGACCCTTCTGGCTGCCTTGGATGTAACGTGTGATGACATCACAGCTGATGCCTGCAGAGGCTGGATTAGACACTCTGAAAGATGATTTTCACGCTGTATCGCAAGAGAAGATATTTGTTGTGATGTGGATGAGAATCCATTGCCCAAAAGACAGGAACGTCAGGAGGTGTAGGAAGACTGCACTGTAATTCCACTGCACTGCATGTACAGTTTTCCCTAAGGAGATTGTCTTATGTTCAGATTTCTACATTTGTTTGTGCTATGCAGTGCTGTCTTTTCCTGTCTGCATCACAATGACACTGTCTGTCAATAAATTATTGTACAAACAGTAAAAGCGTTAACGTGAATCATGTGCCGTCTCTTGCAATCAAACAATCAAAACCAGAAATGCACTTCCTGTTTTGCAAATGACAAGGATGATTCGAGAAATGCTCCACTCATCACTCTCATGTCACTCCGCTGCACACGTCTGATCACTTCTTTGTCACCCCCGACCTCACCGCTCCAGACAACGCAGATGTCTTACCGCTGGTCACTTTCCGGCGCTACCTACGGTCCCTCCCTCCTGCTTTTCCTCTGCTGTCTTGTCTGCACTCCCCCCCTCTGAGGAGCTCTCTCTTTTGAATACCAACTGTGCCACAGACACTCTGTGTTCCACGCTTACATCCTGCTTGGACAACATATGCCCTCTTACATCCGGACCAGCCCGTGCATCCCTGTCTGCCCCCTGGTTATCGGATGTACCACGTGAGCATCGCACCAGCCTCCGGTCAGCTGAGAGAAAATGGCACAATTCAAAAGACCATACTGACCTCTCTCTCTCTACCAGTCTCTTCTCTCTACTTTCTCCGTTGACGTCACCTCTGCAAAAACTGATTATAACCACTCGAAGATCAGCAACTCTCCTGACTCTCGCTCACTCTTAAAAACCTTCTCTGCTCTCCTCTGTCCGCCTGCTCCCACACCTTCATCGGAGTTAACGGCTGATGATTTTGCATCGTTCTTCGTAAAGAAAACTACCGCCATCAACAGCCAATTTTCTACGCCACCATCACCCGCCTTTTCTCCTATGTCTGAAGATGATGTTTTCAAGGTCATTGGTTCCAACCACCCTACCACCTGCCCACTGGATCCCATCCCCACCCATCTCCTCCATGCCATCTCTCCAGCAGTTGTGCCTCGTCTGACCCGCATCATCAACTCTTTGCTCACCACTGGGACATTTCCCACTGCTTTCAAAGAGGCCTGCATCACACCGCTACTGAAGAAACTCACTCTCAACCTTACACTGCTAGAACACTACAGGCCGGTGTAGTGTGTGAAAATGCATATCTTCCGTCAAAATGTAGATGACTGATTTTAATCTCTTATTATTTTCTGTCTTCTTAAAAAAATATTTTTTTTACTTACCTCACTATTCTTAGCTTTGTATACTGTGCTAGGCTTTAATGGACTGGATTTAATTAACTTATGCATTTTGTTGCCTATATTGTTATAATTGCTTCCAATGTTTCCTCGTCTGTAAGTCGCTTTGGATAAAAACGTCTGCTAAATGACTAAATGTAAATTTTATGAAATGTGTAATATCATGTGTAATGTGTAATGTGTAGTGTGTGGCCTTGAAATTTTAGCATGTCTACGTAATCATGAATAAATGCTTCTTGAGACACACAGTGTTGCTTCTTTGCATGCATCAAATTAATTGTTTCTGGCTATATGCATCCATGCATTAGTTTGAGAGGGGTGGAAATGGGACACTTGGGTGAAACAAAACTGCCCCAAAAGTACCCCCCCCCCACTTTAAATACAGTTTTTTCTAAGTCAATTTGGTACATTTCTCTGATCCGATTTGAAATTCTCAAAACTTCTTGTTCAATCCTTACATCCTTGTGTCACGTGTGCACATCAAACAAGCATTTTCTCATTTCTTTGAACAAGTTGCAAATGCTTTGGTACATCCATGCAACTGATTATGACTAAATTCTGTGCAGATTCCTACATTATCAATTGCTTATGTCATGTTGATCAAAATGCATTATAATGGGTCTCTGTAGAATAGTATAATCCCCACGACATTTAAGCACTAGTTTTACAATATACAGTAAGTATACTTTAAGTAAACGGTGGCATTTTATTTTACTCAATTTAGTGTTTTGCATTGCTATATTCTTTCCACATAGGACTGCAAGACAACTTCACTGTGTTGCAGACGGCCCCTTTTCACACCTAAACAGTCTTTTGACACTCTCTACAGGGATCTCATCCCTGAACAAGAGAGGGGGCAGATTGGAGATGACCTGCCAAAGTACGTGTTAGTTTGGGACAATGTCAGTTTCCATCGCTCCAACATCATCAGGCAATGGTTTGCGGCCCACAACAGGATGCTGGTGGAGTTCCTCTCACCCTACTCAACCCCGTTGAGGAATTTTTCTCAGCATGAAGATTAAAAGTATATGATGGCCAGCCGCATACACAGATGACCCTTCTGGCTGCCTTGGATGTAACGTGTGATGACATCACAGCTGATGCCTGCAGAGGCTGGATTAGACACTCTGAAAGATGATTTTCACGCTGTATCGCAAGAGAAGATATTTGTTGTGATGTGGATGAGAATCCGTTGCCCAAAAGACAGGAACGTCAGGAGGTGTAGGAAGACTGCACTGTAATTCCACTGCACTGCATGTACAGTTTTCCCTAAGGAGATTGTCTTATGTTCAGATTTCTACATTTGTTTGTGCTATGCAGTGCTGTCTTTTCCTGTCTGCATCACAATGACACTGTCTGTCAATAAATTATTGTAAAAACAGTAAAAGCGTAAATGTGACTCATGTGCCGTCTCTTGCAATCACACAATCAAAACCAGAAATGCACTTACTGTTTTGCAAATGACAAGGATGATTCGAGAAATGCTCCACTCATCACTCTCAGTTCACTCCGCTGCACACGTCTGATCACTTCTTTATCACCCCCGACCTCACCGCTCCAGACAACGCAGATGTCTTACCGCTGGTCACTTTCCGGCGCTACCTACGGTCCCTCCCTCCTGCTTTTCCTCTGCTGTCTTGTCTGCACTCCCCCCCTCTGAGGAGCTCTCTCTTTTGAATACCAACTGTGCCACAGACACTCTGTGTTCCACGCTTACATCCTGCTTGGACAACATATGCCCTCTTACATCTGGACCAGCCCGTGCATCCCTGTCTGCCCCCTGGTTATCGGATGTACCACGTGAGCATCGCACCAGCCTCCGGTCAGCTGAGAGAAAATGGCACAATTCAAAAGACCATACTGACCTCTCTCTCTCTACCAGTCTCTTCTCTCTACTTTCTCCGTTGACGTCACCTCAGCAAAAACTGATTATAACCACTCGAAGATCAGCAACTCTCCTGACTCTCGCACACTCTTAAAAACCTTCTCTGCTCTCCTCTGTCCGCCTGCTCCCACACCTTCATCGCAGTTAACGGCTGATGATTTTGCATTGTTCTTCGTAAAGAAAACTACCGCCATCAACAGCCAATTTTCTACACCACCATCACACGCCTTTTCTCCTATGTCTGAAGATGATGTTTCCCAGGGCATTGGTTCCAACCACCCTACCGCCTGCCCACTGGATCCCATCCCCACCCATCTCCTCCATGCCATCTCTCCAGCAGTTGTGCCTGGTCTGACCCGCATCATCAACTCTTTGCTCACCACTGGGACATTTCCCACTGCTTTCAAAGAGGCCTGCATCACACCGCTACTGAAGAAACTCACTCTCAACCTTATACTGCTAGAACACTACAGGCCGGTGTAGTGTGTGAAAATGCACATCTTCCGTCAAAATGTAGATGACTGATTTTAACCTCTTATTATTTTCTGTCTTCTTAAAAAATTATTTTTTTACTTACCTCACTATTCTTAGCTTTGTATACTGTGCTAGGCTTTAATGGACTGGATTTAATTAACTTATGCATTTTGTTGCCTATATTGTTATAATTGCTTCCAATGTTTCCTCGTCTGTAAGTCGCTTTGGATAAAAACGTCTGCTAAATGACTAAATGTAAATTTTACGAAATGTGTAATGTCATGTGTAATGTGTAATGTGTAGTGTGTGGCCTTGAAATTTTAGCATATCTACGTAATCATGAATAAATGCTTCTTGAGACACACAGTGTTGCTTCTTTGCATGCATCAAATGAATTGTTTCTGGCTATATGCATCCATGCATTAGTTTGAGAGGGGTGGAAATGGGACACTTGGGTGAAACAAAACTGCCCCAAAAGTACCCCCCCCCACTTTAAATACAGTTTTTTCTAAGTCAATTTGTTACATTTCTCAGACCCGATTTGAAATTCTCAAAACTTCTTGTTCAATCCTTACATCCTTGTGTCACGTGTGCACATCAAACAAGCATTTTCTCATTTCTTTGAACAAGTTGCAAATGCTTTGGTACATCCATGCAAATGATTATGACAAAATTCTGTGCAGATTCCTACATTATCAATTGCTTATGTCATGTTGATCAAAATGCATTATAATGGGTCTCTGTAGAATAGTATAATCCCCACGACATTTAAGCACTAGTTTTACAATATACAGTAAGTATACTTTAAGTAAACAGTGGCATTTTATTTTACTCAATTTAGTGTTTTGCATTGCTATATTCTTTCCACATAGGACTGCAAGACAACTTCACTGTGTTGCAGACGGCCCCTTTTCACACCTAAACAGTCTTTTGACACTCTCTACAGGGATCTCATCCCTGAACAAGAGAGGGGGCAGATTGGAGATGACCTGCCAAAGTACGTGTTAGTTTGGGACATTGTCAGTTTCCATCGCTCCAACATCATCAGGCAATGGTTTGCGGCCCACAACAGGATGCTGGTGGAGTTCCTCTCATCCTACTCAACCACGTTGAGGAATTTTTCTCAGCATGAAGATTAAAAGTATATGATCGCCAGCTGCATACACAGATGACCCTTCTGGCTGCCATGGATGTAACGTGTGATGACATCACAGCTGATGCCTGCAGAGGCTGGATTAGACACTCTGAAAGATGATTTTCACGCTGTATCGCAAGAGAAGATATTTGTTGTGATGTGGATGAGAATCCGTTGCCCAAAAGACAGGAACGTCAGGAGGTGTAGGAAGACTGCACTGTAATTCCACTGCACTGCATGTACAGTTTTCCCTAAGGAGATTGTCTTATGTTCAGATTTCTACATTTGTTTGTGCTATGCAGTGCTGTCTTTTCCTGTCTGCATCACAATGACACTGTCTGTCAATAAATTATTGTAAAAACAGTAAAAGCGTTAACGTGACTCATGTGCCGTCTCTTGCAATCAAACAATCAAAACCAGAAATGCACTTACTGTTTTGCAAATGACAAGGATGATTCGAGAAATGCTCCACTCATCACTCTCAGTTCACTCCGCTGCACACGTCTGATCACTTCTTTGTCACCCCCGAACTCACCGCTCCAGACAACGCAGATGTCTTACCGCTGGTCACTTTCCGGCGCTACCTACGGTCCCTCCCTCCTGCTTTTCCTCTGCTGTCTTGTCTGCACTCCCCCCCTCTGAGGAGCTCTCTCTTTTGAATACCAACAGTGCCACAGACACTCTGGGTTCCACGCTTACATCCTGCTTGGACAACATATGCCCTCTTACATCTGGACCAGCCCGTGCATCCCTGTCTGCCCTCTGGTTATCGGATGTACCACGTGAGCATCGCACCAGCCTCCGGTCAGCTGAGAGAAAATGGCACAAGTCAAAAGACCATACTGACCTCTCTCTCTCTACTTTCTCCGTTGACGTCACCTCTGCAAAAACTGATTATAACCACTCGAAGATCAGCAACTCTCGCACACTCTTAAAAACCTTCTCTGCTCTCCTCTGTCCGCCTGCTCCCACACCTTCATCGGAGTTAACGGCTGATGATTTTGCATCGTTCTTCGTAAAGAAAAGTACCGCCATCAACAGCCAATTTTCTACGCCACCATCACATGCCTTTTCTCCTATGTCTGAAGATGATGTTTCCAAGGTCATTGGTTCCAACCACCCTACCACCTGCCCACTGGATCCCATCCCCACCCATCTCTCCAGCAGTTGTGCCTGGTCTGACCCGCATCATCAACTCTTTGCTCACCACTGGGACATTTCCCACTGCTTTCAAAGAGGCCTGCATCACACCGCTACTGAAGAAACTCACTCTCAACCTTACACTGCTAGAACACTACAGGCCGGTGTAGTGTGTGAAAATGCATATCTTCCGTCAAAATGTAGATGACTGATTTTAACCTCTTATTATTTTCTGTCTTCTTAAAAAATTATTTTTTTTACTTACCTCACTATTCTTAGCTTTGTATACTGTGCTAGGCTTTAATGGACTGGATTTAATTAACTTATGCATTTTGTTGCCTATATTGTTATAATTGCTTCCAATGTTTCCTCGTCTGTAAGTCGCTTTGGATAAAAACGTCTGCTAAATGACTAAATGTAAATTTTATGAAATGTGTAATGTCATGTGTAATGTGTAGTGTGTGCCCTTGAAATTTTAGCATGTCTACGTAATCATGAATAAATGCTTCTTGAGACACACAGTGTTGCTTCTTTGCATGCATCAAATGAATTGTTTCTGGCTATATGCATCCATGCATTAGTTTGAGAGGGGTGGAAATGGGACACTTGGGTGAAACAAAACTGCCCCAAAAGTACCCCCCCCACTTTAAATACAGTTTTTTCTAAGTCAATTTGGTACATTTCTCTGATCCGATTTGAAATTCTCAAAACTTCTTGTTCAATCCTTACATCCTTGTGTCACGTGTGCACATCAAACAAGCATTTTCTCATTTCTTTGAACAAGTTGCAAATGCTTTGGTACATCCATGCAAATGATTATGACAAAATTCTGTGCAGATTCCTACATTATCAATTGCTTATGTCATGTTGATCAAAATGCATTATAATGGGTCTCTGTAGAATAGTATAATCCCCACGACATTTAAGCACTAGTTTTACAATATACAGTAAGTATACTTTAAGTAAACAGTGGCATTTTATTTTACTCAATTTAGTGTTTTGCATTGCTATATTCTTTCCACATAGGACTGCAAGACAACTTCACTGTGTTGCAGACAGCCCCTTTTCACACCTAAACAGTCTTTTGACACTCTCTACAGGGATCTCATCCCTGAACAAGAGAGGGGGCAGATTGGAGATGACCTGCCAAAGTACGTGTTAGTTTGGGACAATGTCAGTTTCCATCGCTCCAACATCATCAGGCAATGGTTTGCGGCCCACAACAGGATGCTGGTGGAGTTCCTCTCACCCTACTCCACCCCGTTGAGGAATTTTTCACAGCATGAAGATTAAAAGTATATGATGGCCAGCCGCATACACAGATGACCCTTCTGGCTGCCTTGGATGTAACGTGTGATGACATCACAGCTGATGCCTGCAGAGGCTGGATTAGACACTCTGAAAGATGATTTTCACGCTGTATCGCAAGAGAAGATATTTGTTGTGATGTGGATGAGAATCCGTTGCCCAAAAGACAGGAACGTCAGGAGGTGTAGGAAGACTGCACTGTAATTCCACTGCACTGCATGTACAGTTTTCCCTAAGGAGATTGTCTTATGTTCAGATTTCTACATTTGTTTGTGCTATGCAGTGCTGTCTTTTCCTGTCTGCATCACAATGACACTGTCTGTCAATAAATTATTGTACAAACAGTAAAAGCGTTAACGTGAATCATGTGCCGTCTCTTGCAATCAAACAATCAAAACCAGAAATGCACTTACTGTTTTGCAAATGACAAGGATGATTCGAGAAATGCTCCACTCATCACTCTCAGGTCACTCCGCTGCACACGTCTGATCACTTCTTTTACACCCCCGACCTCACCGCTCCAGACAACGCAGATGTCTTACCGCTGGTCACTTTCCGGCGCTACCTACGGTCCCTCCCTCCTGCTTTTCCTCTGCTGTCTTGTCTGCACTCCCCCCCTCTGAGGAGCTCTCTCTTTTGAATACCAACAGTGCCACAGACACTCTGTGTTCCATGCTTACATCCTGCTTGGACAACATATGCCCTCTTGCATCTGGACCAGCCCGTGCATCCCTGTCTGCCCCCTGGTTATCGGATGTACCACGTGAGCATCGCACCAGCCTCCGGTCAGCTGAGAGAAAATGGCACAAGTCAAAAGACCATACTGACCTCTCTCTCTCTACTTTCTCCGTTGACGTCACCTCTGCAAAAACTGATTATAACCACTCGAAGATCAGCAACTCTCCTGACTCTCGCACACTCTTAAAAACCTTCTCTGCTCTCCTCTGTCCGCCTGCTCCCACACCTTCATCGGAGTTAACGGCTGATGATTTTGCATCGTTCTTCGTAAAGAAAACTACCGCCATCAACAGCCAATTTTCTACGCCACCATCACCTGCCTTTTCTCCTATATCTGAAGATGATGTTTCCAAGGTCATTGGTTCCAACCACCCTACCACCTGCCCAATGGATCCCATCCCCACCCATCTCTCCAGCAGTTGTGCCTGGTCTGACCCGCATCATCAACTCTTTGCTCACCACTGGGACATTTCCCACTGCTTTCAAAGAGGCCTGCATCACACCGCTACTGAAGAAACTCACTCTCAACCTTACACTGCTAGAACACTTCAGGCCGGTGTAGTGTGTGAAAATGCATATCTTCCGTCAAAATGTAGATGACTGATTTTAACCTCTTATTATTTTCTGTCTTCTTAAAAAATTATTTTTTTACTTACCTCACTATTCTTAGCTTTGTATACTGTGCTAGGCTTTAAGGGACTGGATTTAATTAACTTATGCATTTTGTTGCCTATATTGTTATAATTGCTTCCAATGTTTCCTCGTAAGTAAGTCGCTTTGGATAAAAACGTCTACTAAATTACTAAATGTAAATTTTATGAAATGTGTAATGTCATGTGTAATGTGTAGTGTGTGGCCTTGAAATTTTAGCATGTCTACGTAATCATGAATAAATGCTTCTTGAGACACACAGTGTTGCTTCTTTGCATGCATCAAATGAATTGTTTCTGGCTATATGCATCCATGCATTAGTTTGAGAGGGGTGGAAATGGGACACTTGGTCGAAACAAAACTGCCCCAAAAGTACCCCCCCCCACTTTAAATACAGTTTTTTCTAAGTCAATTTGGTACATTTCTCTGATCCGATTTGAAAATCTCAAAACTTCTTGTTCAATCCTTACATCCTTGTGTCACGTGTGCACATCAAACAAGCATTTTCTCATTTCTTTGAACAAGTTGCAAATGCTTTGGTACATCCATGCAAATGATTATGACAAAATTCTGTGCAGATTCCTACATTATCAATTGCTTATGTCATGTTGATCAAAATGCATTATAATGGGTCTCTGTAGAATAGTATAATCCCCACGACATTTAAGCACTAGTTTTACAATATACAGTAAGTATACTTTAAGTAAACAGTGGCATTTTATTTTACTCAATTTAGTGTTTTGCATTGCTATATTCTTTCCACATAGGACTGCAAGACAACTTCACTGTGTTGCAGACGGCCCCTTTTCACACCTAAACAGTCTTTTGACACTCTCTACAGGGATCTCATCCCTGAACAAGAGAGGGGGCAGATTGGAGATGACCTGCCAAAGTACGTGTTAGTTTGGGACAATGTCAGTTTCCATCGCTCCAACATCATCAGGCAATGGTTTGCGGCCCACAACAGGATGCTGGTGGAGTTCCTCTCACCCTACTCAACCCCGTTGAGGAATTTTTCTCAGCATGAAGATTAAAAGTATATGATGGCCAGCCGCATACACAGATGACCCTTCTGGCTGCCTTGGATGTAACGTGTGATGACATCACAGCTGATGCCTGCAGAGGCTGGATTAGACACTCTGAAAGATGATTTTCACGCTGTATCGCAAGAGAAGATATTTGTTGTGATGTGGATGAGAATCCGTTGCCCAAAAGACAGGAACGTCAGGAGGTGTAGGAAGACTGCACTGTAATTCCACTGCACTGCATGTACAGTTTTCCCTAAGGAGATTGTCTTATGTTCAGATTTCTACATTTGTTTGTGCTATGCAGTGCTGTCTTTTCCTGTCTGCATCACAATGACACTGTCTGTCAATAAATTATTGTACAAACAGTAAAAGCGTTAACGTGAATCATGTGCCGTCTCTTGCAATCAAACAATCAAAACCAGAAATGCACTTACTGTTTTGCAAATGACAAGGATGATCCGAGAAATGCTCCACTCATCACTCTCAGGTCACTCCGCTGCACACGTCTGATCACTTCTTTGTCACCCCCGACCTCACCGCTCCAAACAACGCAGATGTCTTACCGCTGGTCACTTTCCGGCGCTAACTACGGTCCCTCCCTCCTGCTTTTCCTCTGCTGTCTTGTCTGCACTCCCCCCCTCTGAGGAGCTCTCTCTTTTGAATACCAACAGTGCCACAGACACTCTGTGTTCCACGCTTACATCCTGCTTGGACAACATATGCCCTCTTACATCTGGACCAGCCCGTGCATCCCTGTCTGCCCCCTGGTTATCGGATGTACCACGTGAGCATCGCACCAGCCTCCGGTCAGCTGAGAGAAAATGGCACAATTCAAAAGACCATACTGACCTCTCTCTCTCTACTTTCTCCGTTGACGTCACCTCTGCAAAAACTGATTATAACCACTCGAAGATCAGCAACTCTGCTGACTCTCTCACACTCTTAAAAACCTTCTCTGCTCTCCTCTGTCCGCCTGCTCCCACACCTTCATCGGAGTTAACGGCTGATGATTTTGCATCGTTCTTCGTAAAGAAAACTACCCCCATCAACAGCCAATTTTCTACGCCACCATCACCCGCCTTTTCTCCTATGTCTGAAGATGATGTTTCCAAGGTCATTGGTTCCAACCACCCTACCACCTGCCCACTGGATCCCATCCCCACCCATCTCCTCCATGCCATCTCTCCAGCAGTTGTGCCTGGTCTGACCCGCATCATCAACTCTTTGCTCACCACTGAGACATTTCCCACTGCTTTCAAAGAGGCCTGCATCACACCGCTACTGAAGAAACTCACTCTCAACCTTATACTGCTAGAACACTACAGGCCGGTGTAGTGTGTGAAAATGCACATCTTCCGTCAAAATGTAGATGACTGATTTTAACCTCTTATTATTTTCTGTCTTCTTAAAAAATAATTTTTTTACTTACCTCACTATTCTTAGCTTTGTATACTGTGCTAGGCTTTAATGGACTGGATTTAATTAACTTATGCATTTTGTTGCCTATATTGTTATAATTGCTTCCAATGTTTCCTCGTCTGTAAGTCGCTTTGGATAAAAACGTCTGCTAAATGACTAAATGTAAATTTTATGAAATGTGTAATGTCATGTGTAATGTGTAATGTGTAGTGTGTGGCCTTGAAATTTTAGCATATCTACGTAATCATGAATAAATGCTTCTTGAGACACACAGTGTTGCTTCTTTGCATGCATCAAATGAATTGTTTCTGGCTATATGCATCCATGCATTAGTTTGAGAGGGGTGGAAATGGGACACTTGGGTGAAACAAAACTGCCCCAAAAGTACCCCCCCACTTTAAATACAGTTTTTTCTAAGTCAATTTGGTACATTTCTCAGATCCGATTTGAAATTCTCAAAACTTCTTGTTCAATCCTTACATCCTTGTGTCACGTGTGCACATCAAACAAGCATTTTCTCATTTCTTTGAACAAGTTGCAAATGCTTTGGTACATCCATGCAAATGATTATGACAAAATTCTGTGCAGATTCCTACATTATCAATTGCTTATGTCATGTTGATCAAAATGCATTATAATGGGTCTCTGTAGAATAGTATAATCCCCACGACATTTAAGCACTAGTTTTACAATATACAGTAAGTATACTTTAAGTAAACGGTGGCATTTTATTTTACTCAATTTAGTGTTTTGCATTGCTATATTCTTTCCACATAGGACTGCAAGACAACTTCACTGTGTTGCAGACGGCCCCTTTTCACACCTAAACAGTCTTTTGACACTCTCTACAGGGATCTCATCCCTGAACAAGAGAGGGGGCAGATTGGAGATGACCTGCCAAAGTACGTGTTAGTTTGGGACAATGTCAGTTTCCATCGCTCCAACATCATCAGGCAATGGTTTGCGGCCCACAACAGGATGCTGGTGGAGTTCCTCTCACCCTACTCAACCCCGTTGAGGAATTTTTCTCAGCATGAAGATTAAAAGTATATGATGGCCAGCCGCATACACATATGACCCTTATGGCTGCCTTGGATGTAACGTGTGATGACATCACAGCTGATGCCTGCAGAGGCTGGATTAGACACTCTGAAAGATGATTTTCACGCTGTATCGCAAGAGAAGATATTTGTTGTGATGTGGATGAGAATCCGTTGCCCAAAAGACTGGAACGTCAGGAGGTGTAGGAAGACTGCACTGTAATTCCACTGCACTGGATGTACAGTTTTCCCTAAGGAGATTGTCTTATGTTCAGATTTCTACATTTGTTTGTGCTATACAGTGCAGTCTTTTCCTGTCTGCATCACAATGACACTGTCTGTCAATAAATTATTGTACAAACAGTAAAAGCGTTAACGTGAATCATGTGCCGTCTCTTGCAATCAAACAATCAAAACCAGAAATGCACTTACTGTTTTGCAAATGACAAGGATGATTCGAGAAATGCTCCACTCATCACTCTCAGGTCACTCCGCTGCACACGTCTGATCACTTCTTTTACACCCCCGACCTCACCGCTCCAGACAACGCAGATGTCTTACCGCTGGTCACTTTCCGGCGTTACCTACGGTCCCTCCCTCCTGCTTTTCCTCTGCTGTCTTGTCTGCACTCCCCCCCTCTGAGGAGCTCTCTCTTTTGAATACCAACAGTGCCACAGACACTCTGTGTTCCACGCTTACATCCTGCTTGGACAACATATGCCCTCTTGCATCTGGACCAGCCCGTGCATCCCTGTCTGCCCCCTGGTTATCGGATGTACCACGTGAGCATCGCACCAGCCTCCGGTCAGCTGAGAGCAAATGGCACAAGTCAAAAGACCATACTGACCTCTCTCTCTCTACCAGTTTCTTCTCTCTACTTTCTCCGTTGACGTCACCTCTGCAAAAACTGATTATAACCACTCGAAGATCAGCAACTCTCCTGACTCTCGCACACTCTTAAAAATCTTCTCTGCTCTCCTCTGTCCGCCTGCTCCCACACCTTCATCGCAGTTAACGGCTGATGATTTTGCATTGTTCTTCGTAAAGAAAACTACCGCCATCAACAGCCAATTTTCTACACCACCATCACCCGCCTTTTCTCCTATGTCTGAAGATGATGTTTCCAAGGTCATTGGTTCCAACCACCCTACCACCTGCCCACTGGATCCCATCCCCACCCATCTCCTCCATGCCATCTCTCCAGCAGTTGTGCCTGGTCTGACCCGCATCATCAACTCTTTGCTCACCACTGGGACATTTCCCACTGCTTTCAAAGAGGCCTGCATCACACCGCTACTGAAGAAACTCACTCTCAACCTTATACTGCTAGAACACTACAGGCCGGTGTAGTGTGTGAAAATGCACATCTTCCGTCAAAATGTAGATGACTGATTTTAACCTCTTATTATTTTCTGTCTTCTTAAAAAATTATTTTTTTACTTACCTCACTATTCTTAGCTTTGTATACTGTGCTAGGCTTTAATGGACTGGATTTAATTAACTTATGCATTTTGTTGCCTATATTGTTATAATTGCTTCCAATGTTTCCTCGTCTGTAAGTCGCTTTGGATAAAAACGTCTGCTAAATGACTAAATGTAAATTTTATGAAATGTGTAATGTCATGTGTAATGTGTAGTGTGTGGCCTTGAAATTTTAGCATGTCTACGTAATCATGAATACATGCTTCTTGAGACACACAGTGTTGCTTCTTTGCATGCATCAAATGAATTGTTTCTGGCTATATGCATCCATGCATTAGTTTGAGAGGGGTGGAAATGGGACACTTGGGTGAAACAAAACTGCCCCAAAAGTACCCCCCCCACTTTAAATACAGTTTTTTCTAAGTCAATTTGGTACATTTCTCTGATCCGATTTGAAATTCTCAAAACTTCTTGTTCAATCCTTACATCCTTGTGTCACGTGTGCACATCAAACAAGCATTTTCTCATTTCTTTGAACAAGTTGCAAATGCTTTGGTACATCCATGCAAATGATTATGACAAAATTCTGTGCAGATTCCTACATTATCAATTGCTTATGTCATGTTGATCAAAATGCATTATAATGGGTCTCTGTAGAATAGTATAATCCCCACGACATTTAAGCACTAGTTTTACAATATACAGTAAGTATACTTT
Source organism: Barbatula barbatula (assembly GCF_947034865.1). Lineage (NCBI taxonomy): Eukaryota > Metazoa > Chordata > Actinopteri > Cypriniformes > Nemacheilidae > Barbatula > Barbatula barbatula. Next base: position 9,777,807 of record NC_136765.1, on the reverse strand, counting down.
AAGTAAACGGTGGCATTTTATTTTACTCAATTTAGTGTTTTGCATTGCTATATTCTTTCCACATAGGACTGCAAGACAACTTCACTGTGTTGCAGACAGCCCCTTTTCACACCTAAACAGTCTTTTGACACTCTCTACAGGGATCTCATCCCTGAACAAGAGAGGGGGCAGATTGGAGATGACCTGCCAAAGTACGTGTTAGTTTGGGACAATGTCAGTTTCCATCGCTCCAACATCATCAGGCAATGGTTTGCGGCCCACAACAGGATGCTGGTGGAGTTCCTCTCACCCTACTCAACCCCGTTGAGGAATTTTTCTCAGCATGAAGATTAAAAGTATATGATGGCCAGCCGCATACACAGATGACCCTTCTGGCTGCCTTGGATGTAACGTGTGATGACATCACAGCTGATGCCTGCAGAGGCTGGATTAGACACTCTGAAAGATGATTTTCACGCTGTATCGCAAGAGAAGATATTTGTTGTGATGTGGATGAGAATCCGTTGCCCAAAAGACTGGAACGTCAGGAGGTGTAGGAAGACTGCACTGTAATTCCACTGCACTGCATGTACAGTTTTCCCTAAGGAGATTGTCTTATGTTCAGATTTCTACATTTGTTTGTGCTATGCAGTGCTGTCTTTTCCTGTCTGCATCACAATGACACTGTCTGTCAATAAATTATTGTACAAACAGTAAAAGCGTTAACGTGAATCATGTGCCGTCTCTTGCAATCAAACAATCAAAACCAGAAATGCACTTACTGTTTTGCAAATGACAAGGATGATTCGAGAAATGCTCCACTCATCACTCTCAGGTCACTCCGCTGCACACGTCTGATCACTTCTTTTACACCCCCGACCTCACCGCTCCAGACAACGCAGATGTCTTACCGCTGGTCACTTTCCGGCGCTACCTACGGTCCCTCCCTCCTGCTTTTCCTCTGCTGTCTTGTCTGCACTCCCCCCCTCTGAGGAGCTCTCTCTTTTGAATACCAACAGTGCCACAGACACTCTGTGTTCCATGCTTACATCCTGCTTGGACAACATATGCCCTCTTGCATCTGGACCAGCCCGTGCATCCCTGTCTGCCCCCTGGTTATCGGATGTACCACGTGAGCATCGCACCAGCCTCCGGTCAGCTGAGAGAAAATGGCACAAGTCAAAAGACCATACTGACCTCTCTCTCTCTACTTTCTCCGTTGACGTCAGCTCTGCAAAAACTGATTATAACCACTCGAAGATCAGCAACTCTCCTGACTCTCGCACACTCTTAAAAACCTTCTCTGCTCTCCTCTGTCCGCCTGCTCCCACACCTTCATCGGAGTGTCATGATTCTGCCTGCTCTTGTCTTGATTTTCTGGTCTAGGGGCAGAGTCATGACAGGCCCATGTGTTTTATGTGGAGAGAAACATATTATTGTCAATCAGGACATAATATGCGTTCTCTCCTGTCTCGTCATTTGGCCCCGCCCCTCTCGTTCCTAGTATTGCTTTCCTCCTGTGTCACGTTACCCACACCTGCCCATTGTTATCTCCTTTGTTAGTCTCCCTATTTAATGCCCTCTTGTCTATTGTCTTGTGCTGGTTCGTTGTATGTGTTACCTTGCTGTATATTGTTCCTGCTCCGGAAATTCTTGAGAGATACGCTTAAGTATAGTCTAGTCAGTGTTTGTGTTTTGTTTCAGTCTTAGTGTATTATGGTTAAGTCTTGTTGAGTTTAGTTCAGTTTATTGTGTACCCTGTTTTGTCACCCCCTCGTGGGTTTTTGTTTTGTTCCTGTGTTGTTGATTAAAGTCTATTTGTTACCCCTTCATCCCCGTTTTGCTGCCTGCACTTGGGTTCTCCTTACCACGCTCATAACAGAACGAACCAGCCAGAACGGAACCCAGCAGGCAGCATGGACACTGACCGGTCCAGCGTGGCCCGTCGCCTCTGCAGTCTTCGCCAGGGAAGTGAGACTGTGGACGAGTATGTGGAGAGATTCCTGGACATTGCGGAACAGGGCGTCTTCGGGGAGAGTGAGCTGGCGGTGCTGTTCAACACCGGTCTCAGAGAGCCACTCTCTCGCTCGGAGATGAGGGCGATGAGGCCGTTGGATTTCGACGCTGTTTGGGTAACTGCCGCAGCGCGTTCGGAGTCCGCGACCTCATCGAACCCAGTTTACTCATCTCCGCTGGTTGCGATACCCGAGAGTGGTCCTCTGCAGATCGGGGTTGTGGGCATCACCACGCACCACTCTCCAACCTCTGCAGTCTCTCCACAACCGCCCAGTCTCACTGGCAAGCGGGGGAGACGGGAATCTTGGGGGTCCTCGTCCGAGGCCTCCAATCCCGAGCCGCCCGCCCCATTCACATCATTCCTGCAGCCGACCACCAGGCGGGTGGCTCGGCTGAAGAAGAAGAGGCAACGGAGGGCGGCTCGGAGTCCGGTGGTCCCGTCAAGTCCGGTGGTCCCGGTGGTCCCGTCAAGTCCGGTGGTCCCGGTGGTCCCGTCAAGTCCGGTGGTCCCGGTGGTCCCGTCAAGTCCGGTGGTCCCGGTGGTCCCGTCAAGTCCGGTGGTCCCGGTGGTCCCGTCAAGTCCGGTGGTCCCGTCAAGTCCGATGGTCCCGGTGGTCCCGTCAAGTCCGGCCTTCCAGCCGGCGTCAAGTCCTGCCCTGCCGGCCTTCCAGCCGGCGTCAAGTCCTGCCCTGCCGGCCTTCCAGCCGGCGTCAAGTCCTGCCCTGCCGGCCTTCCAGCCGGCGTCAAGTCCTGCCCTGCCGGCCTTCCAGCCGGCGTCAAGTCCTGCCCTGCCGGCCTTCCAGCCGGCGTCAAGTCCTGCCCTGCCGGCCTTCCAGCCGGCGTCAAGTCCTGCCCTGCCGGCCTTCCAGCCGGCGACTTCGCGCTCTCGAGCGCCGCCCCCCAGGGTGTCCCCTAAGTCCCCTGGGACTCCGCGCTTCCGAGCGCCAGGGACAAAGACTGTTTCCCCATGTCCCACACCCTTTGGACTTACTCCCATGAACTCTTGTTTTGCCCCACCCCCCCTCCCTTGTTTGTTATTTTTATTGTCCCAACCCAACCCATTTATTGTTCTTGCTTGTCTGCCCTTAGTTTTGTTTACTATGTTTTGTTGGATGTTGTCTGTTTCCCAGTCGGTCTTGTCTCGTTAGTCTGCTCCCTTGGTGAACGCCAGGGGGCGTTCATTAAGGGGGGGGGTTCTGTCATGATTCTGCCTGCTCTTGTCTTGATTTTCTGGTCTAGGGGCAGAGTCATGACAGGCCCATGTGTTTTATGTGGAGAGAAACATATTATTGTCAATCAGGACATAATATGCGTTCTCTCCTGTCTCGTCATTTGGCCCCGCCCCTCTCGTTCCTAGTATTGCTTTCCTCCTGTGTCACGTTACCCACACCTGCCCATTGTTATCTCCTTTGTTAGTCTCCCTATTTAATGCCCTCTTGTCTATTGTCTTGTGCTGGTTCGTTGTATGTGTTACCTTGCTGTATATTGTTCCTGCTCCGGAAATTCTTGAGAGATACGCTTAAGTATAGTCTAGTCAGTGTTTGTGTTTTGTTTCAGTCTTAGTGTATTATGGTTAAGTCTTGTTGAGTTTAGTTCAGTTTATTGTGTACCCTGTTTTGTCACCCCCTCGTGGGTTTTTGTTTTGTTCCTGTGTTGTTGATTAAAGTCTATTTGTTACCCCTTCATCCCCGTTTTGCTGCCTGCACTTGGGTTCTCCTTACCACGCTCATAACACGGAGTTAACGGCTGATGATTTTGCATCGTTCTTCGTAAAGAAAACTACCGCCATCAACAGCCAATTTTCTACGCCACCATCACCCGCCTTTTCTCCTATGTCTGAAGATGATGTTTCCAAGGTCATTGGTTCCAACCACCCTACCACCTGCCCACTGGATCCCATCCCCACCCATCTCCTCCATGCCATCTCTCCAGCAGTTGTGCCTGGTCTGACCCGCATCATCAACTCTTTGCTCACCACTGGGACATTTCCCACTGCTTTCAAAGAGGCCTGCATCACACCGCTACTGAAGAAACTCACTCTCAACTTACACTGCTAGAACACTACAGGCCGGTGTAGTGTGTGAAAATGCACATCTTCCGTCAAAATGTAGATGACTGATTTTAACCTCTTATTATTTTCTGTCTTCTTAAAAAATAATTTTTTTACTTACCTCACTATTCTTAGCTTTGTATACTGTGCTAGGCTTTAATGGACTGGATTTAATTAACTTATGCATTTTGTTGCCTATATTGTTATAATTGCTTCCAATGTTTCCTCGTCTGTAAGTCGCTTTGGATAAAAACGTCTGCTAAATGACTAAATGTAAATTTTATGAAATGTGTAATGTCATGTGTAATGTGTAATGTGTAGTGTGTGGCCTTGAAATTTTAGCATATCTACGTAATCATGAATAAATGCTTCTTGAGACACACAGTGTTGCTTCTTTGCATGCATCAAATGAATTGTTTCTGGCTATATGCATCCATGCATTAGTTTGAGAGGGGTGGAAATGGGACACTTGGGTGAAACAAAACTGCCCCAAAAGTACCCCCCCACTTTAAATACAGTTTTTTCTAAGTCAATTTGGTACATTTCTCAGATCCGATTTGAAATTCTCAAAACTTCTTGTTCAATCCTTACATCCTTGTGTCACGTGTGCACATCAAACAAGCATTTTCTCATTTCTTTGAACAAGTTGCAAATGCTTTGGTACATCCATGCAAATGATTATGACAAAATTCTGTGCAGATTCCTACATTATCAATTGCTTATGTCATGTTGATCAAAATGCATTATAATGGGTCTCTGTAGAATAGTATAATCCCCACGACATTTAAGCACTAGTTTTACAATATACAGTAAGTATACTTTAAGTAAACGGTGGCATTTTATTTTACTCAATTTAGTGTTTTGCATTGCTATATTCTTTCCACATAGGACTGCAAGACAACTTCACTGTGTTGCAGACGGCCCCTTTTCACACCTAAACAGTCTTTTGACACTCTCTACAGGGATCTCATCCCTGAACAAGAGAGGGGGCAGATTGGAGATGACCTGCCAAAGTACGTGTTAGTTTGGGACAATGTCAGTTTCCATCGCTCCAACATCATCAGGCAATGGTTTGCGGCCCACAACAGGATGCTGGTGGAGTTCCTCTCACCCTACTCAACCCCGTTGAGGAATTTTTCTCAGCATGAAGATTAAAAGTATATGATGGCCAGCCGCATACACATATGACCCTTATGGCTGCCTTGGATGTAACGTGTGATGACATCACAGCTGATGCCTGCAGAGGCTGGATTAGACACTCTGAAAGATGATTTTCACGCTGTATCGCAAGAGAAGATATTTGTTGTGATGTGGATGAGAATCCGTTGCCCAAAAGACTGGAACGTCAGGAGGTGTAGGAAGACTGCACTGTAATTCCACTGCACTGGATGTACAGTTTTCCCTAAGGAGATTGTCTTATGTTCAGATTTCTACATTTGTTTGTGCTATACAGTGCTGTCTTTTCCTGTCTGCATCACAATGACACTGTCTGTCAATAAATTATTGTACAAACAGTAAAAGCGTTAACGTGAATCATGTGCCGTCTCTTGCAATCAAACAATCAAAACCAGAAATGCACTTACTGTTTTGCAAATGACAAGGATGATTCGAGAAATGCTCCACTCATCACTCTCAGGTCACTCCGCTGCACACGTCTGATCACTTCTTTTACACCCCCGACCTCACCGCTCCAGACAACGCAGATGTCTTACCGCTGGTCACTTTCCGGCGTTACCTACGGTCCCTCCCTCCTGCTTTTCCTCTGCTGTCTTGTCTGCACTCCCCCCCTCTGAGGAGCTCTCTCTTTTGAATACCAACAGTGCCACAGACACTCTGTGTTCCACGCTTACATCCTGCTTGGACAACATATGCCCTCTTGCATCTGGACCAGCCCGTGCATCCCTGTCTGCCCCCTGGTTATCGGATGTACCACGTGAGCATCGCACCAGCCTCCGGTCAGCTGAGAGCAAATGGCACAAGTCAAAAGACCATACTGACCTCTCTCTCTCTACCAGTCTCTTCTCTCTACTTTCTCCGTTGACGTCACCTCTGCAAAAACTGATTATAACCACTCGAAGATCAGCAACTCTCCTGACTCTCGCACACTCTTAAAAATCTTCTCTGCTCTCCTCTGTCCGCCTGCTCCCACACCTTCATCGCAGTTAACGGCTGATGATTTTGCATTGTTCTTCGTAAAGAAAACTACCGCCATCAACAGCCAATTTTCTACACCACCATCACCCGCCTTTTCTCCTATGTCTGAAGATGATGTTTCCAAGGTCATTGGTTCCAACCACCCTACCACCTGCCCACTGGATCCCATCCCCACCCATCTCCTCCATGCCATCTCTCCAGCAGTTGTGCCTGGTCTGACCCGCATCATCAACTCTTTGCTCACCACTGGGACATTTCCCACTGCTTTCAAAGAGGCCTGCATCACACCGCTACTGAAGAAACTCACTCTCAACCTTATACTGCTAGAACACTACAGGCCGGTGTAGTGTGTGAAAATGCACATCTTCCGTCAAAATGTAGATGACTGATTTTAACCTCTTATTATTTTCTGTCTTCTTAAAAAATTATTTTTTTACTTACCTCACTATTCTTAGCTTTGTATACTGTGCTAGGCTTTAATGGACTGGATTTAATTAACTTATGCATTTTGTTGCCTATATTGTTATAATTGCTTCCAATGTTTCCTCGTCTGTAAGTCGCTTTGGATAAAAACGTCTGCTAAATGACTAAATGTAAATTTTATGAAATGTGTAATGTCATGTGTAATGTGTAGTGTGTGGCCTTGAAATTTTAGCATGTCTACGTAATCATGAATACATGCTTCTTGAGACACACAGTGTTGCTTCTTTGCATGCATCAAATGAATTGTTTCTGGCTATATGCATCCATGCATTAGTTTGAGAGGGGTGGAAATGGGACACTTGGGTGAAACAAAACTGCCCCAAAAGTACCCCCCCCACTTTAAATACAGTTTTTTCTAAGTCAATTTGGTACATTTCTCTGATCCGATTTGAAATTCTCAAAACTTCTTGTTCAATCCTTACATCCTTGTGTCACGTGTGCACATCAAACAAGCATTTTCTCATTTCTTTGAACAAGTTGCAAATGCTTTGGTACATCCATGCAAATGATTATGACAAAATTCTGTGCAGATTCCTACATTATCAATTGCTTATGTCATGTTGATCAAAATGCATTATAATGGGTCTCTGTAGAATAGTATAATCCCCACGACATTTAAGCACTAGTTTTACAATATACAGTAAGTATACTTTAAGTAAACGGTGGCATTTTATTTTACTCAATTTAGTGTTTTGCATTGCTATATTCTTTCCACATAGGACTGCAAGACAACTTCACTGTGTTGCAGACAGCCCCTTTTCACACCTAAACAGTCTTTTGACACTCTCTACAGGGATCTCATCCCTGAACAAGAGAGGGGGCAGATTGGAGATGACCTGCCAAAGTACGTGTTAGTTTGGGACAATGTCAGTTTCCATCGCTCCAACATCATCAGGCAATGGTTTGCGGCCCACAACAGGATGCTGGTGGAGTTCCTCTCACCCTACTCAACCCCGTTGAGGAATTTTTCTCAGCATGAAGATTAAAAGTATATGATGGCCAGCCGCATACACAGATGACCCTTCTGGCTGCCTTGGATGTAACATGTGATGACATCACAGCTGATGCCTGCAGAGGCTGGATTAGACACTCTGAAAGATGATTTTCACGCTGTATCGCAAGAGAAGATATTTGTTGTGATGTGGATGAGAATCCGTTGCCCAAAAGACTGGAACGTCAGGAGGTGTAGGAAGACTGCACTGTAATTCCACTGCACTGCATGTACAGTTTTCCCTAAGTAGATTGTCTTATGTTCAGATTTCTACATTTGTTTGTGCTATGCAGTGCTGTCTTTTCCTGTCTGCATCACAATGACACTGTCTGTCAATAAATTATTGTACAAACAGTAAAAGCGTTAACGTGAATCATGTGCCGTCTCTTGCAATCAAACAATCAAAACCAGAAATGCACTTACTGTTTTGCAAATGACAAGGATGATTCGAGAAATGCTCCACTCATCACTCTCAGGTCACTCCGCTGCACACGTCTGATCACTTCTTTTACACCCCCGACCTCACCGCTCCAGACAACGCAGATGTCTTACCGCTGGTCACTTTCCGGCGCTACCTACGGTCCCTCCCTCCTGCTTTTCCTCTGCTGTCTTGTCTGCACTCCCCCCCTCTGAGGAGCTCTCTCTTTTGAATACCAACAGTGCCACAGACACTCTGTGTTCCATGCTTACATCCTGCTTGGACAACATATGCCCTCTTGCATCTGGACCAGCCCGTGCATCCCTGTCTGCCCCCTGGTTATCGGATGTACCACGTGAGCATCGCACCAGCCTCCGGTCAGCTGAGAGAAAATGGCACAAGTCAAAAGACCATACTGACCTCTCTCTCTCTACTTTCTCCGTTGACGTCAGCTCTGCAAAAACTGATTATAACCACTCGAAGATCAGCAACTCTCCTGACTCTCGCACACTCTTAAAAACCTTCTCTGCTCTCCTCTGTCCGCCTGCTCCCACACCTTCATCGGAGTGTCATGATTCTGCCTGCTCTTGTCTTGATTTTCTGGTCTAGGGGCAGAGTCATGACAGGCCCATGTGTTTTATGTGGAGAGAAACATATTATTGTCAATCAGGACATAATATGCGTTCTCTCCTGTCTCGTCATTTGGCCCCGCCCCTCTCGTTCCTAGTATTGCTTTCCTCCTGTGTCACGTTACCCACACCTGCCCATTGTTATCTCCTTTGTTAGTCTCCCTATTTAATGCCCTCTTGTCTATTGTCTTGTGCTGGTTCGTTGTATGTGTTACCTTGCTGTATATTGTTCCTGCTCCGGAAATTCTTGAGAGATACGCTTAAGTATAGTCTAGTCAGTGTTTGTGTTTTGTTTCAGTCTTAGTGTATTATGGTTAAGTCTTGTTGAGTTTAGTTCAGTTTATTGTGTACCCTGTTTTGTCACCCCCTCGTGGGTTTTTGTTTTGTTCCTGTGTTGTTGATTAAAGTCTATTTGTTACCCCTTCATCCCCGTTTTGCTGCCTGCACTTGGGTTCTCCTTACCACGCTCATAACAGAACGAACCAGCCAGAACGGAACCCAGCAGGCAGCATGGACACTGACCGGTCCAGCGTGGCCCGTCGCCTCTGCAGTCTTCGCCAGGGAAGTGAGACTGTGGACGAGTATGTGGAGAGATTCCTGGACATTGCGGAACAGGGCGTCTTCGGGGAGAGTGAGCTGGCGGTGCTGTTCAACACCGGTCTCAGAGAGCCACTCTCTCGCTCGGAGATGAGGGCGATGAGGCCGTTGGATTTCGACGCTGTTTGGGTAACTGCCGCAGCGCGTTCGGAGTCCGCGACCTCATCGAACCCAGTTTACTCATCTCCGCTGGTTGCGATACCCGAGAGTGGTCCTCTGCAGATCGGGGTTGTGGGCATCACCACGCACCACTCTCCAACCTCTGCAGTCTCTCCACAACCGCCCAGTCTCACTGGCAAGCGGGGGAGACGGGAATCTTGGGGGTCCTCGTCCGAGGCCTCCAATCCCGAGCCGCCCGCCCCATTCACATCATTCCTGCAGCCGACCACCAGGCGGGTGGCTCGGCTGAAGAAGAAGAGGCAACGGAGGGCGGCTCGGAGTCCGGTGGTCCCGTCAAGTCCGGTGGTCCCGGTGGTCCCGTCAAGTCCGGTGGTCCCGGTGGTCCCGTCAAGTCCGGTGGTCCCGGTGGTCCCGTCAAGTCCGGTGGTCCCGGTGGTCCCGTCAAGTCCGGTGGTCCCGGTGGTCCCGTCAAGTCCGGTGGTCCCGTCAAGTCCGATGGTCCCGGTGGTCCCGTCAAGTCCGGCCTTCCAGCCGGCGTCAAGTCCTGCCCTGCCGGCCTTCCAGCCGGCGTCAAGTCCTGCCCTGCCGGCCTTCCAGCCGGCGTCAAGTCCTGCCCTGCCGGCCTTCCAGCCGGCGTCAAGTCCTGCCCTGCCGGCCTTCCAGCCGGCGTCAAGTCCTGCCCTGCCGGCCTTCCAGCCGGCGTCAAGTCCTGCCCTGCCGGCCTTCCAGCCGGCGTCAAGTCCTGCCCTGCCGGCCTTCCAGCCGGCGACTTCGCGCTCTCGAGCGCCGCCCCCCAGGGTGTCCCCTAAGTCCCCTGGGACTCCGCGCTTCCGAGCGCCAGGGACAAAGACTGTTTCCCCATGTCCCACACCCTTTGGACTTACTCCCATGAACTCTTGTTTTGCCCCACCCCCCCTCCCTTGTTTGTTATTTTTATTGTCCCAACCCAACCCATTTATTGTTCTTGCTTGTCTGCCCTTAGTTTTGTTTACTATGTTTTGTTGGATGTTGTCTGTTTCCCAGTCGGTCTTGTCTCGTTAGTCTGCTCCCTTGGTGAACGCCAGGGGGCGTTCATTAAGGGGGGGGGTTCTGTCATGATTCTGCCTGCTCTTGTCTTGATTTTCTGGTCTAGGGGCAGAGTCATGACAGGCCCATGTGTTTTATGTGGAGAGAAACATATTATTGTCAATCAGGACATAATATGCGTTCTCTCCTGTCTCGTCATTTGGCCCCGCCCCTCTCGTTCCTAGTATTGCTTTCCTCCTGTGTCACGTTACCCACACCTGCCCATTGTTATCTCCTTTGTTAGTCTCCCTATTTAATGCCCTCTTGTCTATTGTCTTGTGCTGGTTCGTTGTATGTGTTACCTTGCTGTATATTGTTCCTGCTCCGGAAATTCTTGAGAGATACGCTTAAGTATAGTCTAGTCAGTGTTTGTGTTTTGTTTCAGTCTTAGTGTATTATGGTTAAGTCTTGTTGAGTTTAGTTCAGTTTATTGTGTACCCTGTTTTGTCACCCCCTCGTGGGTTTTTGTTTTGTTCCTGTGTTGTTGATTAAAGTCTATTTGTTACCCCTTCATCCCCGTTTTGCTGCCTGCACTTGGGTTCTCCTTACCACGCTCATAACACGGAGTTAACGGCTGATGATTTTGCATCGTTCTTCGTAAAGAAAACTACCGCCATCAACAGCCAATTTTCTACGCCACCATCACCCGCCTTTTCTCCTATGTCTGAAGATGATGTTTCCAAGGTCATTGGTTCCAACCACCCTACCACCTGCCCACTGGATCCCATCCCCACCCATCTCCTCCATGCCATCTCTCCAGCAGTTGTGCCTGGTCTGACCCGCATCATCAACTCTTTGCTCACCACTGGGACATTTCCCACTGCTTTCAAAGAGGCCTGCATCACACCGCTACTGAAGAAACTCACTCTCAACTTACACTGCTAGAACACTACAGGCCGGTGTAGTGTGTGAAAATGCATATCTTCCGTCAAAATGTAGATGACTGATTTTAACCTCTTATTATTTTCTGTCTTCTTAAAAAATTATTTTTTTACTTACCTCACTATTCTTAGCTTTGTATACTGTGCTAGGCTTTAATGGACTGGATTTAATTAACTTATGCATTTTGTTGCCTATATTGTTATAATTGCTTCCAATGTTTCCTCGTCTGTAAGTCGCTTTGGATAAAAACGTCTGCTAAATGACTAAATGTAAATTTTATGAAATTTGTAATGTCATGTGTAATGTGTAATGTGTAGTGTGTGCCCTTGAAATTTTAGCATGTCTACGTAATCATGAATAAATGCTTCTTGAGACACACAGTGTTGCTTCTTTGCATGCATCAAATGAATTGTTTCTGGCTATATGCATCCATGCATTAGTTTGAGAGGGGTGGAAATGGGACACTTGGGTGAAACAAAACTGCCCCAAAAGTACCCCCCCCACTTTAAATACAGTTTTTTCTAAGTCAATTTGGTACATTTCTCTGATCCGATTTGAAATTCTCAAAACTTCTTGTTCAATCCTTACATCCTTGTGTCACGTGTGCACATCAAACAAGCATTTTCTCATTTCTTTGAACAAGTTGCAAATGCTTTGGTACATCCATGCAAATGATTATGACAAAATTCTGTGCAGATTCCTACATTATCAATTGCTTATGTCATGTTGATCAAAATGCATTATAATGGGTCTCTGTAGAATAGTATAATCCCCACGACATTTAAGCACTAGTTTTACAATATACAGTAAGTATACTTTAAGTAAACGGTGGCATTTTATTTTACTCAATTTAGTGTTTTGCATTGCTATATTCTTTCCACATAGGACTGCAAGACAACTTCACTGTGTTGCAGACAGCCCCTTTTCACACCTAAACAGTCTTTTGACACTCTCTACAGGGATCTCATCCCTGAACAAGAGAGGGGGCAGATTGGAGATGACCTGCCAAAGTACGTGTTAGTTTGGGACAATGTCAGTTTCCATCGCTCCAACATCATCAGGCAATGGTTTGCGGCCCACAACAGGATGCTGGTGGAGTTCCTCTCACCCTACTCAACCCCGTTGAGGAATTTTTCTCAGCATGAAGATTAAAAGTATATGATGGCCAGCCGCATACACAGATGACCCTTCTGGCTGCCTTGGATGTAACGTGTGATGACATCACAGCTGATGCCTGCAGAGGCTGGATTAGACACTCTGAAAGATGATTTTCACGCTGTATCGCAAGAGAAGATATTTGTTGTGATGTGGATGAGAATCCGTTGCCCAAAAGACTGGAACGTCAGGAGGTGTAGGAAGACTGCACTGTAATTCCACTGCACTGCATGTACAGTTTTCCCTAAGGAGATTGTCTTATGTTCAGATTTCTACATTTGTTTGTGCTATGCAGTGCTGTCTTTTCCTGTCTGCATCACAATGACACTGTCTGTCAATAAATTATTGTACAAACAGTAAAAGCGTTAACGTGAATCATGTGCCGTCTCTTGCAATCAAACAATCAAAACCAGAAATGCACTTACTGTTTTGCAAATGACAAGGATGATTCGAGAAATGCTCCACTCATCACTCTCAGGTCACTCCGCTGCACACGTCTGATCACTTCTTTTACACCCCCGACCTCACCGCTCCAGACAACGCAGATGTCTTACCGCTGGTCACTTTCCGGCGCTACCTACGGTCCCTCCCTCCTGCTTTTCCTCTGCTGTCTTGTCTGCACTCCCCCCCTCTGAGGAGCTCTCTCTTTTGAATACCAACAGTGCCACAGACACTCTGTGTTCCATGCTTACATCCTGCTTGGACAACATATGCCCTCTTGCATCTGGACCAGCCCGTGCATCCCTGTCTGCCCCCTGGTTATCGGATGTACCACGTGAGCATCGCACCAGCCTCCGGTCAGCTGAGAGAAAATGGCACAAGTCAAAAGACCATACTGACCTCTCTCTCTCTACTTTCTCCGTTGACGTCAGCTCTGCAAAAACTGATTATAACCACTCGAAGATCAGCAACTCTCCTGACTCTCGCACACTCTTAAAAACCTTCTCTGCTCTCCTCTGTCCGCCTGCTCCCACACCTTCATCGGAGTGTCATGATTCTGCCTGCTCTTGTCTTGATTTTCTGGTCTAGGGGCAGAGTCATGACAGGCCCATGTGTTTTATGTGGAGAGAAACATATTATTGTCAATCAGGACATAATATGCGTTCTCTCCTGTCTCGTCATTTGGCCCCGCCCCTCTCGTTCCTAGTATTGCTTTCCTCCTGTGTCACGTTACCCACACCTGCCCATTGTTATCTCCTTTGTTAGTCTCCCTATTTAATGCCCTCTTGTCTATTGTCTTGTGCTGGTTCGTTGTATGTGTTACCTTGCTGTATATTGTTCCTGCTCCGGAAATTCTTGAGAGATACGCTTAAGTATAGTCTAGTCAGTGTTTGTGTTTTGTTTCAGTCTTAGTGTATTATGGTTAAGTCTTGTTGAGTTTAGTTCAGTTTATTGTGTACCCTGTTTTGTCACCCCCTCGTGGGTTTTTGTTTTGTTCCTGTGTTGTTGATTAAAGTCTATTTGTTACCCCTTCATCCCCGTTTTGCTGCCTGCACTTGGGTTCTCCTTACCACGCTCATAACAGAACGAACCAGCCAGAACGGAACCCAGCAGGCAGCATGGACACTGACCGGTCCAGCGTGGCCCGTCGCCTCTGCAGTCTTCGCCAGGGAAGTGAGACTGTGGACGAGTATGTGGAGAGATTCCTGGACATTGCGGAACAGGGCGTCTTCGGGGAGAGTGAGCTGGCGGTGCTGTTCAACACCGGTCTCAGAGAGCCACTCTCTCGCTCGGAGATGAGGGCGATGAGGCCGTTGGATTTCGACGCTGTTTGGGTAACTGCCGCAGCGCGTTCGGAGTCCGCGACCTCATCGAACCCAGTTTACTCATCTCCGCTGGTTGCGATACCCGAGAGTGGTCCTCTGCAGATCGGGGTTGTGGGCATCACCACGCACCACTCTCCAACCTCTGCAGTCTCTCCACAACCGCCCAGTCTCACTGGCAAGCGGGGGAGACGGGAATCTTGGGGGTCCTCGTCCGAGGCCTCCAATCCCGAGCCGCCCGCCCCATTCACATCATTCCTGCAGCCGACCACCAGGCGGGTGGCTCGGCTGAAGAAGAAGAGGCAACGGAGGGCGGCTCGGAGTCCGGTGGTCCCGTCAAGTCCGGTGGTCCCGGTGGTCCCGTCAAGTCCGGTGGTCCCGGTGGTCCCGTCAAGTCCGGTGGTCCCGGTGGTCCCGTCAAGTCCGGTGGTCCCGGTGGTCCCGTCAAGTCCGGTGGTCCCGGTGGTCCCGTCAAGTCCGGTGGTCCCGTCAAGTCCGATGGTCCCGGTGGTCCCGTCAAGTCCGGCCTTCCAGCCGGCGTCAAGTCCTGCCCTGCCGGCCTTCCAGCCGGCGTCAAGTCCTGCCCTGCCGGCCTTCCAGCCGGCGTCAAGTCCTGCCCTGCCGGCCTTCCAGCCGGCGTCAAGTCCTGCCCTGCCGGCCTTCCAGCCGGCGTCAAGTCCTGCCCTGCCGGCCTTCCAGCCGGCGTCAAGTCCTGCCCTGCCGGCCTTCCAGCCGGCGACTTCGCGCTCTCGAGCGCCGCCCCCCAGGGTGTCCCCTAAGTCCCCTGGGACTCCGCGCTTCCGAGCGCCAGGGACAAAGACTGTTTCCCCATGTCCCACACCCTTTGGACTTACTCCCATGAACTCTTGTTTTGCCCCACCCCCCCTCCCTTGTTTGTTATTTTTATTGTCCCAACCCAACCCATTTATTGTTCTTGCTTGTCTGCCCTTAGTTTTGTTTACTATGTTTTGTTGGATGTTGTCTGTTTCCCAGTCGGTCTTGTCTCGTTAGTCTGCTCCCTTGGTGAACGCCAGGGGGCGTTCATTAAGGGGGGGGGTTCTGTCATGATTCTGCCTGCTCTTGTCTTGATTTTCTGGTCTAGGGGCAGAGTCATGACAGGCCCATGTGTTTTATGTGGAGAGAAACATATTATTGTCAATCAGGACATAATATGCGTTCTCTCCTGTCTCGTCATTTGGCCCCGCCCCTCTCGTTCCTAGTATTGCTTTCCTCCTGTGTCACGTTACCCACACCTGCCCATTGTTATCTCCTTTGTTAGTCTCCCTATTTAATGCCCTCTTGTCTATTGTCTTGTGCTGGTTCGTTGTATGTGTTACCTTGCTGTATATTGTTCCTGCTCCGGAAATTCTTGAGAGATACGCTTAAGTATAGTCTAGTCAGTGTTTGTGTTTTGTTTCAGTCTTAGTGTATTATGGTTAAGTCTTGTTGAGTTTAGTTCAGTTTATTGTGTACCCTGTTTTGTCACCCCCTCGTGGGTTTTTGTTTTGTTCCTGTGTTGTTGATTAAAGTCTATTTGTTACCCCTTCATCCCCGTTTTGCTGCCTGCACTTGGGTTCTCCTTACCACGCTCATAACACGGAGTTAACGGCTGATGATTTTGCATCGTTCTTCGTAAAGAAAACTACCGCCATCAACAGCCAATTTTCTACGCCACCATCACCCGCCTTTTCTCCTATGTCTGAAGATGATGTTTCCAAGGTCATTGGTTCCAACCACCCTACCACCTGCCCACTGGATCCCATCCCCACCCATCTCCTCCATGCCATCTCTCCAGCAGTTGTGCCTGGTCTGACCCGCATCATCAACTCTTTGCTCACCACTGGGACATTTCCCACTGCTTTCAAAGAGGCCTGCATCACACCGCTACTGAAGAAACTCACTCTCAACTTACACTGCTAGAACACTACAGGCCGGTGTAGTGTGTGAAAATGCACATCTTCCGTCAAAATGTAGATGACTGATTTTAACCTCTTATTATTTTCTGTCTTCTTAAAAAATTATTTTTTTACTTACCTCACTATTCTTAGCTTTGTATACTGTGCTAGGCTTTAATGGACTGGATTTAATTAACTTATGCATTTTGTTGCCTATATTGTTATAATTGCTTCCAATGTTTCCTCGTCTGTAAGTCGCTTTGGATAAAAACGTCTGCTAAATGACTAAATGTAAATTTTATGAAATTTGTAATGTCATGTGTAATGTGTAATGTGTAGTGTGTGCCCTTGAAATTTTAGCATGTCTACGTAATCATGAATAAATGCTTCTTGAGACACACAGTGTTGCTTCTTTGCATGCATCAAATGAATTGTTTCTGGCTATATGCATCCATGCATTAGTTTGAGAGGGGTGGAAATGGGACACTTGGGTGAAACAAAACTGCCCCAAAAGTACCCCCCCCACTTTAAATACAGTTTTTTCTAAGTCAATTTGGTACATTTCTCTGATCCGATTTGAAATTCTCAAAACTTCTTGTTCAATCCTTACATCCTTGTGTCACGTGTGCACATCAAACAAGCATTTTCTCATTTCTTTGAACAAGTTGCAAATGCTTTGGTACATCCATGCAAATGATAATGACAAAATTCTGTGCAGATTCCTACATTATCAATTGCTTATGTCATGTTGATCAAAATGCATTATAATGGGTCTCTGTAGAATAGTATAATCCCCACGACATTTAAGCACTAGTTTTACAATATACAGTAAGTATACTTTAAGTAAACGGTGGCATTTTATTTTACTCAATTTAGTGTTTTGCATTGCTATATTCTTTCCACATAGGACTGCAAGACAACTTCACTGTGTTGCAGACAGCCCCTTTTCACACCTAAACAGTCTTTTGACACTCTCTACAGGGATCTCATCCCTGAACAAGAGAGGGGGCAGATTGGAGATGACCTGCCAAAGTACGTGTTAGTTTGGGACAATGTCAGTTTCCATCGCTCCAACATCATCAGGCAATGGTTTGCGGCCCACAACAGGATGCTGGTGGAGTTCCTCTCACCCTACTCAACCCCGTTGAGGAATTTTTCTCAGCATGAAGATTAAAAGTATATGATGGCCAGCCGCATACACAGATGACCCTTCTGGCTGCCTTGGATGTAACGTGTGATGACATCACAGCTGATGCCTGCAGAGGCTGGATTAGACACTCTGAAAGATGATTTTCACGCTGTATCGCAAGAGAAGATATTTGTTGTGATGTGGATGAGAATCCGTTGCCCAAAAGACTGGAACGTCAGGAGGTGTAGGAAGACTGCACTGTAATTCCACTGCACTGCATGTACAGTTTTCCCTAAGGAGATTGTCTTATGTTCAGATTTCTACATTTGTTTGTGCTATGCAGTGCTGTCTTTTCCTGTCTGCATCACAATGACACTGTCTGTCAATAAATTATTGTACAAACAGTAAAAGCGTTAACGTGAATCATGTGCCGTCTCTTGCAATCAAACAATCAAAACCAGAAATGCACTTACTGTTTTGCAAATGACAAGGATGATTCGAGAAATGCTCCACTCATCACTCTCAGGTCACTCCGCTGCACACGTCTGATCACTTCTTTCTTACCGCTGGTCACTTTCCGGCGCTACCTACGGTCCCTCCCTCCTGCTTTTCCTCTGCTGTCTTGTCTGCACTCCCCCCCTCTGAGGAGCTCTCTCTTTTGAATACCAACAGTGCCACAGACACTCTGTGTTCCACGCTTACATCCTGCTTGGACAACATATGCCCTCTTGCATCTGGACCAGCCCGTGCATCCCTGTCTGCTCCCTGGTTATCGGATGTACCACGTGAGCATCGCACCAGCCTCCGGTCAGCTGAGAGAAAATGGCACAAGTCAAAAGACCATACTGACCTCTCTCTCTCTACTTTCTCCGTTGACGTCACCTCTGCAAAAACTGATTATAACCACTCGAAGATCAGCAACTCTCCTGACTCTCGCTCACTCTTAAAAACCTTCTCTGCTCTCCTCTGTCCGCCTGCTCCCACACCTTCATCGGAGTTAACGGCTGATGATTTTGCATCGTTCTTCGTAAAGAAAACTACCGCCATCAACAGCCAATTTTCTACGCCACCATCACCCGCCTTTTCTCCTATGTCTGAAGATGATGTTTCCAAGGTCATTGGTTCCAACCACCCTACCACCTGCCCACTGGATCCCATCCCCACCCATCTCCTCCATGCCATCTCTCCAGCAGTTGTGCCTGGTCTGACCCGCATCATCAACTCTTTGCTCACCACTGGGACATTTCCCACTGCTTTCAAAGAGGCCTGCATCACACCGCTACTGAAGAAACTCACTCTCAACCTTACACTGCTAGAACACTACAGGCCGGTGTAGTGTGTGAAAATGCATATCTTCCGTCAAAATGTAGATGACTGATTTTAACCTCTTATTATTTTCTGTCTTCTTAAAAAATTATTTTTTTACCTACCTCACTATTCTTAGCTTTGTATACTGTGCTAGGCTTTAATGGACTGGATTTAATTAACTTATGCATTTTGTTGCCTATATTGTTATAATTGCTTCCAATGTTTCCTCGTCTGTAAGTCGCTTTGGATAAAAACGTCTGCTAAATGACTAAATGTAAATTTTATGAAATGTGTAATGTCATGTGTAATGTGTAATGTGTAGTGTGTGGCCTTGAAATTTTAGCATGTCTACGTAATCATGAATAAATGCTTCTTGAGACACACAGTGTTGCTTCTTTGCATGCATCAAATGAATTGTTTCTGGTTATATGCATCCATGCATTAGTTTGAGAGGGGTGGAAATGGGACACTTGGGTGAAACAAAACTGCCCCAAAAGTACCCCCCCACTTTAAATACAGTTTTTTCTAAGTCAATTTGGTACATTTCTCTGATCCGATTTGAAATTCTCAAAACTTCTTGTTCAATCCTTACATCCTTGTGTCACGTGTGCACATCAAACAAGCATTTTCTCATTTCTTTGAACAAGTTGCAAATGCTTTGGTACATCCATGCAACTGATTATGACTAAATTCTGTGCAGATTCCTACATTATCAATTGCTTATGTCATGTTGATCAAAATGCATTATAATGGGTCTCTGTAGAATAGTATAATCCCCACGACATTTAAGCACTAGTTTTACAATATACAGTAAGTATACTTTAAGTAAACGGTGGCATTTTATTTTACTCAATTTAGTGTTTTGCATTGCTATATTCTTTCCACATAGGACTGCAAGACAACTTCACTGTGTTGCAGACGGCCCCTTTTCACACCTAAACAGTCTTTTGACACTCTCTACAGGGATCTCATCCCTGAACAAGAGAGGGGGCAGATTGGAGATGACCTGCCAAAGTACGTGTTAGTTTGGGACAATGTCAGTTTCCATCGCTCCAACATCATCAGGCAATGGTTTGCGGCCCACAACAGGATGCTGGTGGAGTTCCTCTAACCCTACTCAACCCCGTTGAGGAATTTTTCTCAGCATGAAGATTAAAAGTATATGATGGCCAGCCGCATACACAGATGACCCTTCTGGCTGCCTTGGATGTAACGTGTGATGACATCACAGCTGATGCCTGCAGAGGCTGGATTAGACACTCTGAAAGATGATTTTCACGCTGTATCGCAAGAGAAGATATTTGTTGTGATGTGGATGAGAATCCGTTGCCCAAAAGACAGGAACGTCAGGAGGTGTAGGAAGACTGCACTGTAATTCCACTGCACTGCATGTACAGTTTTCCCTAAGGAGATTGTCTTATGTTCAGATTTCTACATTTGTTTGTGCTATGCAGTGCTGTCTTTTCCTGTCTGCATCACAATGACACTGTCTGTCAATAAATTATTGTAAAAACAGTAAAAGCGTAAATGTGACTCATGTGCCGTCTCTTGCAATCAAACAATCAAAACCAGAAATGCACTTACTGTTTTGCAAATGACAAGGATGATTCGAGAAATGCTCCACTCATCACTCTCAGTTCACTCCGCTGCACACGTCTGATCACTTCTTTATCACCCCCGACCTCACCGCTCCAGACAACGCAGATGTCTTACCGCTGGTCACTTTCCGGCGCTACCTACGGTCCCTCCCTCCTGCTTTTCCTCTGCTGTCTTGTCTGCACTCCCCCCCTCTGAGGAGCTCTCTCTTTTGAATACCAACTGTGCCACAGACACTCTGTGTTCCACGCTTACATCCTGCTTGGACAACAAATGCCCTCTTACATCTGGACCAGCCCGTGCATCCCTGTCTGCCCCCTGGTTATCGGATGTACCACGTGAGCATCGCACCAGCCTCCGGTCAGCTGAGAGAAAATGGCACAATTCAAAAGACCATACTGACCTCTCTCTCTCTACCAGTCTCTTCTCTCTACTTTCTCCGTTGACGTCACCTCTGCAAAAACTGATTATAACCACTCGAAGATCAGCAACTCTCCTGACTCTCGCACACTCTTAAAAACCTTCTCTGCTCTCCTCTGTCCGCCTGCTCCCACACCTTCATCGCAGTTAAAGGCTGATGATTTTGCATTGTTCTTCGTAAAGAAAACTACCGCCATCAACAGCCAATTTTCTACACCACCATCACACGCCTTTTCTCCTATGTCTGAAGATGATGTTTCCCAGGGCATTGGTTCCAACCACCCTACCGCCTGCCCACTGGATCCCATCCCCACCCATCTCCTCCATGCCATCTCTCCAGCAGTTGTGCCTGGTCTGACCCGCATCATCAACTCTTTGCTCACCACTGGGACATTTCCCACTGCTTTCAAAGAGGCCTGCATCACACCGCTACTGAAGAAACTCACTCTCAACCTTATACTGCTAGAACACTACAGGCCGGTGTAGTGTGTGAAAATGCACATCTTCCGTCAAAATGTAGATGACTGATTTTAACCTCTTATTATTTTCTGTCTTCTTAAAAAATTATTTTTTTACTTACCTCACTATTCTTAGCTTTGTATACTGTGCTAGGCTTTAATGGACTGGATTTAATTAACTTATGCATTTTGTTGCCTATATTGTTATAATTGCTTCCAATGTTTCCTCGTCTGTAAGTCGCTTTGGATAAAACCGTCTGCTAAATGACTAAATGTAAATTTTATGAAATGTGTAATGTCATGTGTAATGTGTAATGTGTAGTGTGTGGCCTTGAAATTTTAGCATATCTACGTAATCATGAATAAATGCTTCTTGAGACACACAGTGTTGCTTCTTTGCATGCATCAAATGAATTGTTTCTGGCTATATGCATCCATGCATTAGTTTGAGAGGGGTGGAAATGGGACACTTGGGTGAAACAAAACTGCCCCAAAAGTACCCCCCCCACTTTAAATACAGTTTTTTCTAAGTCGATTTGGTACATTTCTCAGATCCGATTTGAAATTCTCAAAACTTCTTGTTCAATCCTTACATCATTGTGTCACGTGTGCACATCAAACAAGCATTTTCTCATTTCTTTGAACAAGTTGCAAATGCTTTGGTACATCCATGCAAATGATTATGACAAAATTCTGTGCAGATTCCTACATTATCAATTGCTTATGTCATGTTGATCAAAATGCATTATAATGGGTCTCTGTAGAATAGTATAATCCCCACGACATTTAAGCACTAGTTTTACAATATACAGTAAGTATACTTTAAGTAAACGGTGGCATTTTATTTTACTCAATTTAGTGTTTTGCATTGCTATATTCTTTCCACATAGGACTGCAAGACAACTTCACTGTGTTGCAGACGGCCCCTTTTCACACCTAAACAGTCTTTTGACACTCTCTACAGGGATCTCATCCCTGAACAAGAGAGGGGGCAGATTGGAGATGACCTGCCAAAGTACGTGTTAGTTTGGGACATTGTCAGTTTCCATCGCTCCAACATCATCAGGCAATGGTTTGCGGCCCACAACAGGATGCTGGTGGAGTTCCTCTCACCCTACTCAACCACGTTGAGGAATTTTTCTCAGCATGAAGATTAAAAGTATATGATCACCAGCTGCATACACAGATGACCCTTCTGGCTGCCATGGATGTAACGTGTGATGACATCACAGCTGATGCCTGCAGAGGCTGGATTAGACACTCTGAAAGATGATTTTCACGCTGTATCGCAAGAGAAGATATTTGTTGTGATGTTGATGAGAATCCGTTGCCCAAAAGACAGGAACGTCAGGAGGTGTAGGAAGACTGCACTGTAATTCCACTGCACTGCATGTACAGTTTTCCCTAAGGAGATTGTCTTATGTTCAGATTTCTACATTTGTTTGTGCTATGCAGTGCTGTCTTTTCCTGTCTGCATCACAATGACACTGTCTGTCAATAAATTATTGTAAAAACAGTAAAAGCGTTAACGTGACTCATGTGCCGTCTCTTGCAATCAAACAATCAAAACCAGAAATGCACTTACTGTTTTGCAAATGACAAGGATGATTCGAGAAATGCTCCACTCATCACTCTCAGTTCACTCCGCTGCACACGTCTGATCACTTCTTTGTCACCCCCGAACTCACCGCTCCAGACAACGCAGATGTCTTACCGCTGGTCACTTTCCGGCGCTACCTACGGTCCCTCCCTCCTGCTTTTCCTCTGCTGTCTTGTCTGCACTCCCCCCCTCTGAGGAGCTCTCTCTTTTGAATACCAACAGTGCCACAGACACTCTGGGTTCCACGCTTACATCCTGCTTGGACAACATATGCCCTCTTACATCTGGACCAGCCCGTGCATCCCTGTCTGCCCTCTGGTTATCGGATGTACCACGTGAGCATCGCACCAGCCTCCGGTCAGCTGAGAGAAAATGGCACAAGTCAAAAGACCATACTGACCTCTCTCTCTCTACTTTCTCCGTTGACGTCACCTCTGCAAAAACTGATTATAACCACTCGAAGATCAGCAACTCTCCTGACTCTCTCACACTCTTAAAAACCTTCTCTGCTCTCCTCTGTCCGCCTGCTCCCACACCTTCATCGGAGTTAACGGCTGATGATTTTGCATCGTTCTTCGTAAAGAAAACTACCGCCATCAACAGCCAATTTTCTACACCACCATCACCCGCCTTTTCTCCTATGTCTGAAGATGATGTTTCCAAGGTCATTGGTTCCAACCACCCTACCACCTGCCCATTGGATCCCATCCCCACCCATCTCCACCATGCCATCTCTCCAGCAGTTGTGCCTGGTCTGACCCGCATCATCAACTCTTTGCTCACCACTGGGACATTTCCCACTGCTTTCAAAGAGGCCTGCATCACACCGCTACTGAAGAAACTCACTCTCAACCTTACACTGCTAGAACACTACAGGCCGGTGTAGTGTGTGAAAATGCAAATCTTCCGTCAAAATGTAGATGACTAATTTTAACCTCTTATTATTTTCTGTCTTCTTAAAAAATTATTTTTTTACTTACCTCACTATTCTTAGCTTTGTATACTGTGCTAGGCTTTAATGGACTGGATTTAATTAACTTATGCATTTTGTTGCCTATATTGTTATAATTGCTTCCAATGTTTCCTCGTCTGTAAGTCGCTTTGGATAAAAACGTCTGCTAAATGACTAAATGTAAATTTTATGAAATGTGTAATGTCATGTGTAATGTGTAGTGTGTGGCCTTGAAATTTTAGCATGTCTACGTAATCATGAATACATGCTTCTTGAGACACACAGTGTTGCTTCTTTGCATGCATCAAATGAATTGTTTCTGGCTATATGCATCCATGCATTAGTTTGAGAGGGGTGGAAATGGGACACTTGGGTGAAACAAAACTGCCCCAAAAATACCCCCCCCCACTTTAAATACAGTTTTTTCTAAGTCAATTTGGTACATTTCTCAGATCCGATTTGAAATTCTCAAAACTTCTTGTTCAATCCTTACATCCTTGTGTCACGTGTGCACATCAAACAAGCATTTTCTCATTTCTTTGAACAAGTTGCAAATGCTTTGGTACATCCATGCAAATGATTATGACAAAATTCTGTGCAGATTCCTACATTATCAATTGCTTATGTCATGTTGATCAAAATGCATTATAATGGGTCTCTGTAGAATAGTATAATCCCCACGACATTTAAGCACTAGTTTTACAATATACAGTAAGTATACTTTAAGTAAACAGTGGCATTTTATTTTACTCAATTTAGTGTTTTGCATTGCTATATTCTTTCCACATAGGACTGCAAGACAACTTCACTGTGTTGCAGACGGCCCCTTTTCACACCTAAACAGTCTTTTGACACTCTCTACAGGGATCTCATCCCTGAACAAGAGAGGGGGCAGATTGGAGATGACCTGCCAAAGTACGTGTTAGTTTGGGACATTGTCAGTTTCCATCGCTCCAACATCATCAGGCAATGGTTTGCGGCCCACAACAGGATGCTGGTGGAGTTCCTCTCACCCTACTCAACCACGTTGAGGAATTTTTCTCAGCATGAAGATTAAAAGTATATGATCGCCAGCTGCATACATAGATGACCCTTCTGGCTGCCATGGATGTAACGTGTGATGACATCACAGCTGATGCCTGCAGAGGCTGGATTAGACACTCTGAAAGATGATTTTCACGCTGTATCGCAAGAGAAGATATTTGTTGTGATGTGGATGAGAATCCGTTGCCCAAAAGACAGGAACGTCAGGAGGTGTAGGAAGACTGCACTGTAATTCCACTGCACTGCATGTACAGTTTTCCCTAAGGAGATTGTCTTATGTTCAGATTTCTACATTTGTTTGTGCTATGCAGTGCTGTCTTTTCCTGTCTGCATCACAATGACACTGTCTGTCAATAAATTATTGTAAAAACAGTAAAAGCGTTAACGTGACTCATGTGCCGTCTCTTGCAATCAAACAATCAAAACCAGAAATGCACTTACTGTTTTGCAAATGACAAGGATGAATCGAGAAATGCTCCACTCATCACTCTCAGTTCACTCCGCTGCACACGTCTGATCACTTCTTTGTCACCCCCGAACTCACCGCTCCAGACAACGCAGATGTCTTACCGCTGGTCACTTTCCGGCGCTACCTACGGTCCCTCCCTCCTGCTTTTCCTCTGCTGTCTTGTCTGCACTCCCCCCCTCTGAGGAGCTCTCTCTTTTGAATACCAACAGTGCCACAGACACTCTGTGTTCCACGCTTACATCCTGCTTGGACAACATATGCCCTCTTACATCTGGACCAGCCCGTGCATCCCTGTCTGCCCTCTGGTTATCGGATGTACCACGTGAGCATCGCACCAGCCTCCGGTCAGCTGAGAGAAAATGGCACAAGTCAAAAGACCATACTGACCTCTCTCTCTCTACTTTCTCCGTTGACGTCACCTCTGCAAAAACTGATTATAACCACTCGAAGATCAGCAACTCTCGCACACTCTTAAAAACCTTCTCTGCTCTCCTCTGTCCGCCTGCTCCCACACCTTCATCGGAGTTAACGGCTGATGATTTTGCATCGTTCTTCGTAAAGAAAACTACCGCCATCAACAGCCAATTTTCTACGCCACCATCACCTGCCTTTTCTCCTATGTCTGAAGATGATGTTTCCAAGGTCATTGGTTCCAACCACCCTACCACCTGCCCACTGGATCCCATCCCCACCCATCTCTCCAGCAGTTGTGCCTGGTCTGACCCGCATCATCAACTCTTTGCTCACCACTGGGACATTTCCCACTGCTTTCAAAGAGGCCTGCATCACACCGCTACTGAAGAAACTCACTCTCAACCTTACACTGCTAGAACACTACAGGCCGGTGTAGTGTGTGAAAATGCATATCTTCCGTCAAAATGTAGATGACTGATTTTAACCTCTTATTATTTTCTGTCTTCTTAAAAAATTATTTTTTTACTTACCTCACTATTCTTAGCTTTGTATACTGTGCTAGGCTTTAATGGACTGGATTTAATTAACTTATGCATTTTGTTGCCTATATTGTTATAATTGCTTCCAATGTTTCCTCGTAAGTAAGTCGCTTTGGATAAAAACGTCTGCTAAATTACTAAATGTAAATTTTATGAAATGTGTAATGTCATGTGTAATGTGTAGTGTGTGGCCTTGAAATTTTAGCATGTCTACGTAATCATGAATAAATGCTTCTTGAGACACACAGTGTTGCTTCTTTGCATGCATCAAATGAATTGTTTCTGGCTATATGCATCCATGCATTAGTTTGAGAGGGGTGGAAATGGGACACTTGGGTGAAACAAAACTGCCCCAAAAGTACCCCCCCCCACTTTAAATACAGTTTTTTCTAAGTCAATTTGGTACATTTCTCTGATCCGATTTGAAAATCTCAAAACTTCTTGTTCAATCCTTACATCCTTGTGTCACATGTGCACATCAAACAAGCATTTTCTCATTTCTTTGAACAAGTTGCAAATGCTTTGGTACATCCATGCAAATGATTATGACAAAATTCTGTGCAGATTCCTACATTATCAATTGCTTATGTCATGTTGATCAAAATGCATTATAATGGGTCTCTCTAGAATAGTATAATCCCCACGACATTTAAGCACTAGTTTTACAATATACAGTAAGTATACTTTAAGTAAACGGTGGCATTTTATTTTACTCAATTTAGTGTTTTGCATTGCTATATTCTTTCCACATAGGACTGCAAGACAACTTCACTGTGTTGCAGACGGCCCCTTTTCACACCTAAACAGTCTTTTGACACTCTCTACAGGGATCTCATCCCTGAACAAGAGAGGGGGCAGATTGGAGATGACCTGCCAAAGTACGTGTTAGTTTGGGACAATGTCAGTTTCCATCGCTCCAACATCATCAGGCAATGGTTTGCGGCCCACAACAGGATGCTGGTGGAGTTCCTCTCACCCTACTCAACCACGTTGAGGAATTTTTCTCAGCATGAAGATTAAAAGTATATGATCGCCAGCCTTATACACAGATGACCCTTCTGGCTGCCATGGATATAACGTGTGATGACATCACAGCTGATGTCTGCAGAGGCTGGATTAGACACTCTGAAAGATGATTTTCACGCTGTATCGCAAGAGAAGATATTTGTTGTGATGTGGATGAGAATCCGTTGCCCAAAAGACAGGAACGTCAGGAGGTGTAGGAAGACTGCACTGTAATTCCACTGCACTGCATGTACAGTTTTCCCTAAGGAGATTGTCTTATGTTTAGATTTCTACATTTGTTTGTGCTATGCAGTGCTGTCTTTTCCTGTCTGCATCACAATGACACTGTCTGTCAATAAATTATTGTACAAACAGTAAAAGCGTTAACGTGAATCATGTGCCGTCTCTTGCAATCAAACAATCAAAACCAGAAATGCACTTACTGTTTTGCAAATGACAAGGATGATTCGAGAAATGCTCCACTCATCACTCTCAGGTCACTCCGCTGCACACGTCTGATCACTTCTTTGTCACCCCCGACCTCACCGCTCCAGACAACGCAGATGTCTTACCGCTGGTCACTTTCCGGCGCTACCTACGGTCCCTCCCTCCTGCTTTTCCTCTGCTGTCTTGTCTGCACTCCCCCCCTCTGAGGAGCTCTCTCTTTTGAATACCAACAGTGCCACAGACACTCTGTGTTCCACGCTTACATCCTGCTTGGACAACATAGGCCCTCTTACATCTGGACCAGCCCGTGCATCCCTGTCTGCCCCCTGGTTATCGGATGTACCACGTGAGCATCGCACCAGCCTCCGGTCAGCTGAGAGCAAATGGCACAAGTCAAAAGACCATACTGACCTCTCTCTCTCTACTTTCTCCGTTGACGTCACCTCTGCAAAAACTGATTATAACCACTCGAAGATCAGCAACTCTCCTGACTCTCGCACACTCTTAAAAACATTCTCTGCTCTCCTCTGTCCGCCTGCTCCCACACCTTCATCGGAGTTAACGGCTGATGATTTTGCATCGTTCTTCGTAAAGAAAACTACCGCCATCAACAGCCAATTTTCTACGCCACCATCACCCGCCTTTTCTCCTATGTCTGAAGATGATGTTTCCAAGGTCATTGGTTCCAACCACCCTACCACCTGCCCACTGGATCCCATCCCCACCCATCTCCTCCATGCCATCTCTCCAGCAGTTGTGCCTGGTCTGACCCGCATCATCAACTCTTTGCTCACCACTGTGACATTTCCCACTGCTTTCAAAGAGGCCTGCATCACACCGCTACTGAAGAAACTCACTCTCAACCTTACACTGCTAGAACACTACAGGCCGGTGTAGTGTGTGAAAATGCATATCTTCCGTCAAAATGTAGATGACTGATTTTAACCTCTTATTATTTTCTGTCTTCTTAAAAAATTATTTTTTTACTTACCTCACTATTCTTAGCTTTGTATACTGTGCTAGGCTTTAATAGACTGGATTTAATTAACTTATGCATTTTGTTGCCTATA
The DNA here is from genome assembly GCF_947034865.1 of Barbatula barbatula. Lineage (NCBI taxonomy): Eukaryota > Metazoa > Chordata > Actinopteri > Cypriniformes > Nemacheilidae > Barbatula > Barbatula barbatula. The sequence goes on along the minus strand of NC_136765.1, from coordinate 9,749,159 downwards.
TTGTTATAATTGCTTCCAATGTTTCCTCGTCTGTAAGTCGCTTTGGATAAAAACGTCTGCTAAATGACTAAATGTAAATTTTATGAAATGTGTAATGTCATGTGTAATGTGTAATGTGTAGTGTGTGGCCTTGAAATTTTAGCATGTCTACGTAATCATGAATAAATGCTTCTTGAGACACACAGTGTTGCTTCTTTGCATGCATCAAATGAATTGTTTCTGGCTATATGCATCCATGCATTAGTTTGAGAGGGGTGGAAATGGGACACTTGGGTGAAACAAAACTGCCCCAAAAGTACCCCCCCCACTTTAAATACAGTTTTTTCTAAGTCAATTTGGTACATTTCTCTGATCCGATTTGAAATTCTCAAAACTTCTTGTTCAATCCTTACATCCTTGTGTCAGGTGTGCACATCAAACAAGCATTTTCTCATTTCTTTGAACAAGTTGCAAATGCTTTGGTACATCCATGCAAATGATTATGACAAAATTCTGTGCAGATTCCTACATTATCAATTGCTTATGTCATGTTGATCGAAATGCATTATAATGGGTCTCTGTAGAATAGTATAATCCCCACGACATTTAAGCACTAGTTTTACAATATACAGTAAGTATACTTTAAGTAAACGGTGGCATTTTATTTTACTCAATTTAGTGTTTTGCATTGCTATATTCTTTCCACATAGGACTGCAAGACAACTTCACTGTGTTGCAGACGGCCCCTTTTCACACCTAAACAGTCTTTTGACACTCTCTACAGGGATCTCATCCCTGAACAAGAGAGGGGGCAGATTGGAGATGACCTGCCAAAGTACGTGTTAGTTTGGGACAATGTCAGTTTCCATCGCTCCAACATCATCAGGCAATGGTTTGCGGCCCAAAACAGGATGCTGGTGGAGTTCCTCTCACCCTACTCAACCACGTTGAGGAATTTTTCTCAGCATGAAGATTAAAAGTATATGATTGCCAGCCGCATACACAGATGACCCTTCTGGCTGCCATGGATGTAACGTGTGATGACATCACAGCTGATGCCTGCAGAGGCTGGATTAGACACTCTGAAAGATGATTTTCACGCTGTATCGCAAGAGAAGATATTTGTTGTGATGTGGATGAGAATCCGTTGCCCAAAAGACAGGAACGTCAGGAGGTGTAGGAAGACTGCACTGTAATTCCACTGCACTGCATGTACAGTTTTCCCTAAGGAGATTGTCTTATGTTCAGATTTCTACATTTATTTGTGCTATGCAGTGCTGTCTTTTCCTGTCTGCATCACAATGACACTGTCTGTCAATAAATTATTGTACAAACAGTAAAAGCGTTAACGTGAATCATGTGCCGTCTCTTGCAATCAAACAATCAAAACCAGAAATGCACTTACTGTTTTGCAAATGACAAGGATGATTCGAGAAATGCTCCACTCATCACTCTCAGGTCACTCCACTGCACACGTCTGATCACTTCTTTGTCACCCCCGACCTCACCGCTCCAGACAACGCAGATGTCTTACCGCTGGTCACTTTCCTGCGCTACCTACGGTCCCTCCCTCCTGCTTTTCCTCTGATGTCTTGTCTGCACTCCCCCCCTCTGAGGAGCTCTCTCTTTTGAATACCAACAGTGCCACAGACACTCTGTGTTCCACGCTTACATCCTGCTCGGACAACATATGCCCTCTTACATCTGGACCAGCCCGTGCATCCCTGTCTGCCCCCTGGTTATCGGATGTACCACGTGAGCATCGCAACAGCCTCCGGTCAGCTGAGAGAAAATGGCACAAGTCAAAAGACCATACTGACCTCTCTCTCTCTACCAGTCTCTTCTCTCTACTTTCTCCGTTGACGTCACCTCTGCAAAAACTGATTATAACCACTCGAAGATCAGCAACTCTCCTGACTCTCGCACACTCTTAAAAACATTCTCTGCTCTCCTCTGTCCGCCTGCTCCCACACCTTCATCGGAGTTAACGGCTGATGATTTTGCATCGTTCTTCGTAAAGAAAACTACCGCCATCAACAGCCAATTTTCTACGCCACCATCACCCGCCTTTTCTCCTATGTCTGAAGATGATGTTTCCAAGGTCATTGGTTCCAACCACCCTACCACCTGCCCACTGGATCCCATCCCCACCCATCTCCTCCATGCCATCTCTCCAGCAGTTGTGCCTGGTCTGACCCGCATCATCAACTCTTTGCTCACCACTGTGACATTTCCCACTGCTTTCAAAGAGGCCTGCATCACACCGCTACTGAAGAAACTCACTCTCAACCTTACACTGCTAGAACACTACAGGCCGGTGTAGTGTGTGAAAATGCATATCTTCCGTCAAAATGTAGATGACTGATTTTAACCTCTTATTATTTTCTGTCTTCTTAAAAAAGTATTTTTTTACTTACCTCACTATTCTTAGCTTTGTATACTGTGCTAGGCTTTAATAGACTGGATTTAATTAACTTATGCATTTTGTTGCCTATATTGTTATAATTGCTTCCAATGTTTCCTCGTCTGTAAGTCGCTTTGGATAAAAACGTCTGCTAAATGACTAAATGTAAATTTTATGAAATGTGTAATGTCATGTGTAATGTGTAATGTGTAGTGTGTGGCCTTGAAATTTTAGCATGTCTACGTAATCATGAATAAATGCTTCTTGAGACACACAGTGTTGCTTCTTTGCATGCATCAAATGAATTGTTTCTGGCTATATGCATCCATGCATTAGTTTGAGAGGGGTGGAAATGGGACACTTGGGTGAAACAAAACTGCCCCAAAAGTACCCCCCCCACTTTAAATACAGTTTTTTCTAAGTCAATTTGGTACATTTCTCTGATCCGATTTGAAATTCTCAAAACTTCTTGTTCAATCCTTACATCCTTGTGTCAGGTGTGCACATCAAACAAGCATTTTCTCATTTCTTTGAACAAGTTGCAAATGCTTTGGTACATCCATGCAAATGATTATGACAAAATTCTGTGCAGATTCCTACATTATCAATTGCTTATGTCATGTTGATCGAAATGCATTATAATATGTCTCTGTAGAATAGTATAATCCCCACGACATTTAAGCACTAGTTTTACAATATACAGTAAGTATACTTTAAGTAAACGGTGGCATTTTATTTTACTCAATTTAGTGTTTTGCATTGCTATATTCTTTCCACATAGGACTGCAAGACAACTTCACTGTGTTGCAGACGGCCCCTTTTCACACCTAAACAGTCTTTTGACACTCTCTACAGGGATCTCATCCCTGAACAAGAGAGGGGGCAGATTGGAGATGACCTGCCAAAGTACGTGTTAGTTTGGGACAATGTCAGTTTCCATCGCTCCAACATCATCAGGCAATGGTTTGCGGCCCACAACAGGATGCTGGTGGAGTTCCTCTCACCCTACTCAACCACGTTGAGGAATTTTTCTCAGCATGAAGATTAAAAGTATATGATTGCCAGCCGCATACACAGATGACCCTTCTGGCTGCCATGGATGTAACGTGTGATGACATCACAGCTGATGCCTGCAGAGGCTGGATTAGACACTCTGAAAGATGATTTTCACGCTGTATCGCAAGAGAAGATATTTGTTGTGATGTGGATGAGAATCCGTTGCCCAAAAGACAGGAACGTCAGGAGGTGTAGGAAGACTGCACTGTAATTCCACTGCACTGCATGTACAGTTTTCCCTAAGGAGATTGTCTTATGTTCAGATTTCTACATTTGTTTGTGCTATGCAGTGCTGTCTTTTCCTGTCTGCATCACAATGACACTGTCTGTCAATAAATTATTGTACAAACAGTAAAAGCGTTAACGTGAATCATGTGCCGTCTCTTGCAATCAAACAATCAAAACCAGAAATGCACTTACTGTTTTGCAAATGACAAGGATGATTCGAGAAATGCTCCACTCATCACTCTCAGGTCACTCCGCTGCACACGTCTGATCACTTCTTTGTCACCCCCGACCTCACCGCTCCAGACAACGCAGATGTCTTACCGCTGGTCACTTTCCTGCGCTACCTACGGTCCCTCCCTCCTGCTTTTCCTCTGATGTCTTGTCTGCACTCCCCCCCTCTGAGGAGCTCTCTCTTTTGAATACCAACTGTGCCACAGACACTCTGTGTTCCACGCTTACATCCTGCTTGGACAACATATGCCCTCTTACATCTGGACCAGCCCGTGCATCCCTGTCTGCCCCCTGGTTATCGGATGTACCACGTGAGCATCGCAACAGCCTCCGGTCAGCTGAGAGAAAATGGCACAAGTCAAAAGACCATACTGACCTCTCTCTCTCTACCAGTCTCTTCTCTCTACTTTCTCCGTTGACGTCACCTCTGCAAAAACTGATTATAACCACTCGAAGATCAGCAACTCTCCTGACTCTCGCACACTCTTAAAAACATTCTCTGCTCTCCTCTGTCCGCCTGCTCCCACACCTTCATCGGAGTTAACGGCTGATGATTTTGCATCGTTCTTCGTAAAGAAAACTACCGCCATCAACAGCCAATTTTCTACGCCACCATCACCCGCCTTTTCTCCTATGTCTGAAGATGATGTTTCCAAGGTCATTGGTTCCAACCACCCTACCACCTGCCCACTGGATCCCATCCCCACCCATCTCCTCCATGCCATCTCTCCAGCAGTTGTGCCTGGTCTGACCCGCATCATCAACTCTTTGCTCACCACTGGGACATTTCCCACTGCTTTCAAAGAGGCCTGCATCACACCGCTACTGAAGAAACTCACTCTCAACCTTACACTGCTAGAACACTACAGGCCGGTGTAGTGTGTGAAAATGCATATCTTCCGTCAAAATGTAGATGACTGATTTTAACCTCTTATTATTTTCTGTCTTCTTAAAAAAGTATTTTTTTACTTACCTCACTATTCTTAGCTTTGTATACTGTGCTAGGCTTTAATAGACTGGATTTAATTAACTTATGCATTTTGTTGCCTATATTGTTATAATTGCTTCCAATGTTTCCTCGTCTGTAAGTCGCTTTGGATAAAAACGTCTGCTAAATGACTAAATGTAAATTTTATGAAATGTGTAATGTCATGTGTAATGTGTAATGTGTAGTGTGTGGCCTTGAAATTTTAGCATGTCTACGTAATCATGAATAAATGCTTCTTGAGACACACAGTGTTGCTTCTTTGCATGCATCAAATGAATTGTTTCTGGCTATATGCATCCATGCATTAGTTTGAGAGGGGTGGAAATGGGACACTTGGGTGAAACAAAACTGCCCCAAAAGTACCCCCCCCACTTTAAATACAGTTTTTTCTAAGTCAATTTGGTACATTTCTCTGATCCGATTTGAAATTCTCAAAACTTCTTGTTCAATCCTTACATCCTTGTGTCAGGTGTGCACATCAAACAAGCATTTTCTCATTTCTTTGAACAAGTTGCAAATGCTTTGGTACATCCATGCAAATGATTATGACAAAATTCTGTGCAGATTCCTACATTATCAATTGCTTATGTCATGTTGATCAAAATGCATTATAATGGGTCTCTGTAGAATAGTATAATCCCCACGACATTTAAGCACTAGTTTTACAATATACAGTAAGTATACTTTAAGTAAACGGTGGCATTTTATTTTACTCAATTTAGTGTTTTGCATTGCTATATTCTTTCCACATAGGACTGCAAGACAACTTCACTGTGTTGCAGACGGCCCCTTTTCACACCTAAACAGTCTTTTGACACTCTCTACAGGGATCTCATCCCTGAACAAGAGAGGGGGCAGATTGGAGATGACCTGCCAAAGTACGTGTTAGTTTGGGACAATGTCAGTTTCCATCGCTCCAACATCATCAGGCAATGGTTTGCGGCCCACAACAGGATGCTGGTGGAGTTCCTCTCACCCTACTCAACCACGTTGAGGAATTTTTCTCAGCATGAAGATTAAAAGTATATGATCGCCAGCCTTATACACAGATGACCCTTCTGGCTGCCATGGATGTAACGTGTGATGACATCACAGCTGATGTCTGCAGAGGCTGGATTAGACACTCTGAAAGATGATTTTCACGCTGTATCGCAAGAGAAGATATTTGTTGTGATGTGGATGAGAATCCGTTGCCCAAAAGACAGGAACGTCAGGAGGTGTAGGAAGACTGCACTGTAATTCCACTGCACTGCATGTACAGTTTTCCCTAAGGAGATTGTCTTATGTTTAGATTTCTACATTTGTTTGTGCTATGCAGTGCTGTCTTTTCCTGTCTGCATCACAATGACACTGTCTGTCAATAAATTATTGTACAAACAGTAAAAGCGTTAACGTGAATCATGTGCCGTCTCTTGCAATCAAACAATCAAAACCAGAAATGCACTTACTGTTTTGCAAATGACAAGGATGATTCGAGAAATGCTCCACTCATCACTCTCAGGTCACTCCGCTGCACACGTCTGATCACTTCTTTGTCACCCCCGACCTCACCGCTCCAGACAACGCAGATGTCTTACCGCTGGTCACTTTCCGGCGCTACCTACGGTCCCTCCCTCCTGCTTTTCCTCTGCTGTCTTGTCTGCACTCCCCCCCTCTGAGGAGCTCTCTCTTTTGAATACCAACAGTGCCACAGACACTCTGTGTTCCACGCTTACATCCTGCTTGGACAACATAGGCCCTCTTACATCTGGACCAGCCCGTGCATCCCTGTCTGCCCCCTGGTTATCGGATGTACCACGTGAGCATCGCACCAGCCTCCGGTCAGCTGAGAGCAAATGGCACAAGTCAAAAGACCATACTGACCTCTCTCTCTCTACTTTCTCCGTTGACGTCACCTCTGCAAAAACTGATTATAACCACTCGAAGATCAGCAACTCTCCTGACTCTCGCACACTCTTAAAAACATTCTCTGCTCTCCTCTGTCCGCCTGCTCCCACACCTTCATCGGAGTTAACGGCTGATGATTTTGCATCGTTCTTCGTAAAGAAAACTACCGCCATCAACAGCCAATTTTCTACGCCACCATCACCCGCCTTTTCTCCTATGTCTGAAGATGATGTTTCCAAGGTCATTGGTTCCAACCACCCTACCACCTGCCCACTGGATCCCATCCCCACCCATCTCCTCCATGCCATCTCTCCAGCAGTTGTGCCTGGTCTGACCCGCATCATCAACTCTTTGCTCACCACTGTGACATTTCCCACTGCTTTCAAAGAGGCCTGCATCACACCGCTACTGAAGAAACTCACTCTCAACCTTACACTGCTAGAACACTACAGGCCGGTGTAGTGTGTGAAAATGCATATCTTCCGTCAAAATGTAGATGACTGATTTTAACCTCTTATTATTTTCTGTCTTCTTAAAAAAGTATTTTTTTACTTACCTCACTATTCTTAGCTTTGTATACTGTGCTAGGCTTTAATAGACTGGATTTAATTAACTTATGCATTTTGTTGCCTATATTGTTATAATTGCTTCCAATGTTTCCTCGTCTGTAAGTCGCTTTGGATAAAAACGTCTGCTAAATGACTAAATGTAAAATTTTATGAAATGTGTAATGTCATGTGTAATGTGTAATGTGTAGTGTGTGGCCTTGAAATTTTAGCATGTCTACGTAATCATGAATAAATGCTTCTTGAGACACACAGTGTTGCTTCTTTGCATGCATCAAATGAATTGTTTCTGGCTATATGCATCCATGCATTAGTTTGAGAGGGGTGGAAATGGGACACTTGGGTGAAACAAAACTGCCCCAAAAGTACCCCCCCCACTTTAAATACAGTTTTTTCTAAGTCAATTTGGTACATTTCTCTGATCCGATTTGAAATTCTCAAAACTTCTTTGTTCAATCCTTACATCCTTGTGTCAGGTGTGCACATCAAACAAGCATTTTCTCATTTCTTTGAACAAGTTGCAAATGCTTTGGTACATCCATGCAAATGATTATGACAAAATTCTGTGCAGATTCCTACATTATCAATTGCTTATGTCATGTTGATCAAAATGCATTATAATGGGTCTCTGTAGAATAGTATAATCCCCACGACATTTAAGCACTAGTTTTACAATATACAGTAAGTATACTTTAAGTAAACGGTGGCATTTTATTTTACTCAATTTAGTGTTTTGCATTGCTATATTCTTTCCACATAGGACTGCAAGACAACTTCACTGTGTTGCAGACGGCCCCTTTTCACACCTAAACAGTCTTTTGACACTCTCTACAGGGATCTCATCCCTGAACAAGAGAGGGGGCAGATTGGAGATGACCTGCCAAAGTACGTGTTAGTTTGGGACAATGTCAGTTTCCATCGCTCCAACATCATCAGGCAATGGTTTGCGGCCCACAACAGGATGCTGGTGGAGTTCCTCTCACCCTACTCAACCACGTTGAGGAATTTTTCTCAGCATGAAGATTAAAAGTATATGATCGCCAGCCTTATACACAGATGACCCTTCTGGCTGCCATGGATGTAACGTGTGATGACATCACAGCTGATGTCTGCAGAGGCTGGATTAGACACTCTGAAAGATGATTTTCACGCTGTATCGCAAGAGAAGATATTTGTTGTGATGTGGATGAGAATCCGTTGCCCAAAAGACAGGAACGTCAGGAGGTGTAGGAAGACTGCACTGTAATTCCACTGCACTGCATGTACAGTTTTCCCTAAGGAGATTGTCTTATGTTTAGATTTCTACATTTGTTTGTGCTATGCAGTGCTGTCTTTTCCTGTCTGCATCACAATGACACTGTCTGTCAATAAATTATTGTACAAACAGTAAAAGCGTTAACGTGAATCATGTGCCGTCTCTTGCAATCAAACAATCAAAACCAGAAATGCACTTACTGTTTTGCAAATGACAAGGATGATTCGAGAAATGCTCCACTCATCACTCTCAGGTCACTCCGCTGCACACGTCTGATCACTTCTTTGTCACCCCCGACCTCACCGCTCCAGACAACGCAGATGTCTTACCGCTGGTCACTTTCCGGCGCTACCTACGGTCCCTCCCTCCTGCTTTTCCTCTGCTTTCTTCTCTGCACTCCCCCCCTCTGAGGAGATCTCTCTTTTGAATACCAACAGTGCCACAGACACTCTGTGTTCCACGCTTACATCCTGCTTGGACAACATAGGCCCTCTTACATCTGGACCAGCCCGTGCATCCCTGTCTGCCCCCTGGTTATCGGATGTACCACGTGAGCATCGCACCAGCCTCCGGTCAGCTGAGAGCAAATGGCACAAGTCAAAAGACCATACTGACCTCTCTCTCTCTACTTTCTCCGTTGACGTCACCTCTGCAAAAACTTATTATAACCACTCGAAGATCAGCAACTCTCCTGACTCTCGCACACTCTTAAAAACATTCTCTGCTCTCCTCTGTCCGCCTGCTCCCACACCTTCATCGGAGTTAACGGCTGATGATTTTGCATCGTTCTTCGTAAAGAAAACTACCGCCATCAACAGCCAATTTTCTACGCCACCATCACCCGCCTTTTCTCCTATGTCTGAAGATGATGTTTCCAAGGTCATTGGTTCCAACCACCCTACCACCTGCCCACTGGATCCCATCCCCACCCATCTCCTCCATGCCATCTCTCCAGCAGTTGTGCCTGGTCTGACCCGCATCATCAACTCTTTGCTCACCACTGGGACATTTCCCACTGCTTTCAAAGAGGCCTGCATCACACCGCTACTGAAGAAACTCACTCTCAACCTTACACTGCTAGAACACTACAGGCCGGTGTAGTGTGTGAAAATGCATATCTTCCGTCAAAATGTAGATGACTGATTTTAACCTCTTATTATTTTCTGTCTTCTTAAAAAAGTATTTTTTTACTTACCTCACTATTCTTAGCTTTGTATACTGTGCTAGGCTTTAATGGACTGGATTTAATTAACTTATGCATTTTGTTGCCTATATTGTTATAATTGCTTCCAATGTTTCCTCGTCTGTAAGTCGCTTTGGATAAAAACGTCTGCTAAATGACTAAATGTACATTTTATGAAATGTGTAATGTCATGTGTAATGTGTAATGTGTAGTGTGTGGCCTTGAAATTTTAGCATGTCTACGTAATCATGAATAAATGCTTCTTGAGACACACAGTGTTGCTTCTTTGCATGCATCAAATGAATTGTTTCTGGCTATATGCATCCATGCATTAGTTTGAGAGGGGTGGAAATGGGACACTTGGGTGAAACAAAACTGCCCCAAAAGTACCCCCCCCCACTTTAAATACAGTTTTTTCTAAGTCAATTTGGTACATTTCTCTGATCCGATTTGAAATTCTCAAAACTTCTTGTTCAATCCTTACATCCTTGTGTCACGTGTGCACATCAAACAAGCATTTTCTCATTTCTTTGAACAAGTTGCAAATGCTTTGGTACATCCATGCAAATGATTATGACAAAATTCTGTGCAGATTCCTACATTATCAATTGCTTATGTCATGTTGATCAAAATGCATTATAATGGGTCTCTGTAGAATAGTATAATCCCCACGACATTTAAGCACTAGTTTTACAATATACAGTAAGTATACTTTAAGTAAACGGTGGCATTTTATTTTACTCAATTTAGTGTTTTGCATTGCTATATTCTTTCCACATAGGACTGCAAGACAACTTCACTGTGTTGCAGACGGCCCCTTTTCACACCTAAACAGTCTTTTGACACTCTCTACAGGGATCTCATCCCTGAACAAGAGAGGGGGCAGATTGGAGATGACCTGCCAAAGTACGTGTTAGTTTGGGACAATGTCAGTTTCCATCGCTCCAACATCATCAGGCAATGGTTTGCGGCCCACAACAGGATGCTGGTGGAGTTCCTCTCACCCTACTCAACCACGTTGAGGAATTTTTCTCAGCATGAAGATTAAAAGTATATGATCGCCAGCCTTATACACAGATGACCCTTCTGGCTGCCATGGATGTAACGTGTGATGACATCACAGCTGATGTCTGCAGAGGCTGGATTAGACACTCTGAAAGATGATTTTCACGCTGTATCGCAAGAGAAGATATTTGTTGTGATGTGGATGAGAATCCGTTGCCCAAAAGACAGGAACGTCAGGAGGTGTAGGAAGACTGCACTGTAATTCCACTGCACTGCATGTACAGTTTTCCCTAAGGAGATTGTCTTATGTTTAGATATCTACATTTGTTTGTGCTATGAAGTGCTGTCTTTTCCTGTCTGCATCACAATGACACTGTCTGTCAATAAATTATTGTACAAACAGTAAAAGCGTTAACGTGAATCATGTGCCGTCTCTTGCAATCAAACAATCAAAACCAGAAATGCACTTACTGTTTTGCAAATGACAAGGATGATTCGAGAAATGCTCCACTCATCACTCTCAGGTCACTCCGCTGCACACGTCTGATCACTTCTTTGTCACCCCCGACCTCACCGTTCCAGACAACGCAGATGTCTTACCGCTGGTCACTTTCCGGCGCTACCTACGGTCCCTCCCTCCTGCTTTTCCTCTGCTGTCTTGTCTGCACTCCCCCCTCTGAGGAGCTCTCTCTTTTGAATACCAACAGTGCCACAGACACTCTGTGTTCCACGCTTACATCCTGCTTGGACAACATATGCCCTCTTACATCTGGACCAGCCCGTGCATCCCTGTCTGCCCCCTGGTTATCGGATGTACCACGTGAGCATCGCACCAGCCTCCGGTCAGCTGAGAGCAAATGGCACAAGTCAAAAGACCATACTGACCTCTCTCTCTCTACTTTCTCCGTTGACGTCACCTCTGCAAAAACTGATTATAACCACTCGAAGATCAGCAACTCTCCTGACTCTCGCACACTCTTAAAAACCTTCTCTGCTCTCCTCTGTCCGCCTGCTCCCACACCTTCATCGGAGTTAACGGCTGATGATTTTGCATCGTTCTTCGTAAAGAAAACTACCGCCATCAACAGCCAATTTTCTACGCCACCATCACCCGCCTTTTCTCCTATGTCTGAAGATGATGTTTCCAAGGTCATTGGTTCCAACCACCCTACCACCTGCCCACTGGATCCCATCCCCACCCATCTCCTCCATGCCATCTCTCCAGCAGTTGTGCCTGGTCTGACCCGCATCATCAACTCTTTGCTCACCACTGGGACATTTCCCACTGCTTTCAAAGAGGCCTGCATCACACCGCTACTGAAGAAACTCACTCTCAACCTTACACTGCTAGAACACTACAGGCCGGTGTAGTGTGTGAAAATGCATATCTTCCGTCAAAATGTAGATGACTGATTTTAACCTCTTATTATTTTCTGTCTTCTTAAAAAATTATTTTTTTACTTACCTCACTATTCTTAGCTTTGTATACTGTGCTAGGCTTTAATGGACTGGATTTAATTAACTTATGCATTTTGTTGCCAATATTGTTATAATTGCTTCCAATGTTTCCTCGTCTGTAAGTCGCTTTGGATAAAAACGTCTGCTAAATGACTAAATGTAAATTTTATGAAATGTGTAATGTCATGTGTAATGTGTAGTGTGTGGCCTTGAAATTTTAGCATGTCTACGTAATCATGAATAAATGCTTCTTGAGACACACAGTGTTGCTTCTTTGCATGCATCAAATGAATTGTTTCTGGCTATATGCATCCATGCATTAGTTTGAGAGGGGTGGAAATGGGACACTTGGGTGAAACAAAACTGCCCCAAAAGTACCCCCCCCACTTTAAATACAGTTTTTTCTAAGTCAATTTGGTACATTTCTCTGATCCGATTTGAAATTCTCAAAACTTCTTGTTCAATCCTTACATCCTTGTGTCACGTGTGCACATCAAACAAGCATTTTCTAATTTCTTTGAACAAGTTGCAAATGCTTTGGTACATCCATGCAAATGATTATGACAAAATTCTGTGCATATTCCTACATTATCAATTGCTTATGTCATGTTGATCAAAATGCATTATAATGGGTCTCTGTAGAATAGTATAATCCCCACGACATTTAAGCACTAGTTTTACAATATACAGTAAGTATACTTTAAGTAAACAGTGGCATTTTATTTTACTCAATTTAGTGTTTTGCATTGCTATATTCTTTCCACATAGGACTGCAAGACAACTTCACTGTGTTGCAGACGGCCCCTTTTCACACCTAAAAAGTCTTTTGACACTCTCTACAGGGATCTCATCCCTGAACAAGAGAGGGGGCAGATTGGAGATGACCTGCCAAAGTACGTGTTAGTTTGGGACAATGTCAGTTTCCATCGCTCCAACATCATCAGGCAATGGTTTGCGGCCCACAACAGGATGCTGGTGGAGTTCCTCTCACCCTACTCAACCCCGTTGAGGAATTTTTCTCAGCATGAAGATTAAAAGTATATGATGGCCAGGCGCATACACAGATGACCCTTCTGGCTGCCTTGGATGTAACGTGTGATGACATCACAGCTGATGCCTGCAGAGGCTGGATTAGACACTCTGAAAGATGATTTTCACGCTGTATCGCAAGAGAAGATATTTGTTGTGATGTGGATGAGAATCCGTTGCCCAAAAGACTGGAACGTCAGGAGGTGTAGGAAGACTGCACTGTAATTCCACTGCACTGCATGTACAGTTTTCCCTAAGGAGATTGTCTTATGTTCAGATTTCTACATTTGTTTGTGCTATGCAGTGCTGTCTTTTCCTGTCTGCATCACAATGACACTGTCTGTCAATAAATTATTGTACAAACAGTAAAAGCGTTAACGTGAATCATGTGCCGTCTCTTGCAATCAAACAATCAAAACCAGAAATGCACTTACTGTTTTGCAAATGACAAGGATGATTCGAGAAATGCTCCACTCATCACTCTCAGGTCACTCCGCTGCACACGTCTGATCACTTCTTTGTCACCCCCGACCTCACCGTTCCAGACAACGCAGATGTCTTACCGCTGGTCACTTTCCGGCGCTACCTACGGTCCCTCCCTCCTGCTTTTCCTCTGCTGTCTTGTCTGCACTCCCCCCTCTGAGGAGCTCTCTCTTTTGAATACCAACAGTGCCACAGACACTCTGTGTTCCACGCTTACATCCTGCTTGGACAACATATGCCCTCTTACATCTGGACCAGCCCGTGCATCCCTGTCTGCCCCCTGGTTATCGGATGTACCACGTGAGCATCGCACCAGCCTCCGGTCAGCTGAGAGCAAATGGCACAAGTCAAAAGACCATACTGACCTCTCTCTCTCTACTTTCTCCGTTGACGTCACCTCTGCAAAAAACTGATTATAACCACTCGAAGATCAGCAACTCTCCTGACTCTCGCACACTCTTAAAAAAATTCTCTGCTCTCCTCTGTCCGCCTGCTCCCACACCTTCATCGGAGTTAACGGCTGATGATTTTGCATCGTTCTTCGTAAAGAAAACTACCGCCATCAACAGCCAATTTTCTACGCCACCATCACCCGCCTTTTCTCCTATGTCTGAAGATGATGTTTCCAAGGTCATTGGTTCCAACCACCCTACCACCTGCCCACTGGATCCCATCCCCACCCATCTCCTCCATGCCATCTCTCCAGCAGTTGTGCCTGGTCTGACCCGCATCATCAACTCTTTGCTCACCACTGGGACATTTCCCACTGCTTTCAAAGAGGCCTGCATCACACCGCTACTGAAGAAACTCACTCTCAACCTTACACTGCTAGAACACTACAGGCCGGTGTAGTGTGTGAAAATGCATATCTTCCGTCAAAATGTAGATGACTGATTTTAACCTCTTATTATTTTCTGTCTTCTTAAAAAATTATTTTTTTACTTACCTCACTATTCTTAGCTTTGTATACTGTGCTAGGCTTTAATGGACTGGATTTAATTAACTTATGCATTTTGTTGCCAATATTGTTATAATTGCTTCCAATGTTTCCTCGTCTGTAAGTCGCTTTGGATAAAAACGTCTGCTAAATGACTAAATGTAAATTTTATGAAATGTGTAATGTCATGTGTAATTTGTAGTGTGTGGCCTTGAAATTTTAGCATGTCTACGTAATCATGAATAAATGCTTCTTGAGACACACAGTGTTGCTTCTTTGCATGCATCAAATGAATTGTTTCTGGCTATATGCATCCATGCATTAGTTTGAGAGGGGTGGAAATGGGACACTTGGGTGAAACAAAACTGCCCCAAAAGTACCCCCCCCCCACTTTAAATACAGTTTTTTCTAAGTCAATTTGGTACATTTCTCTGATCCGATTTGAAATTCTCAAAACTTCTTGTTCAATCCTTACATCCTTGTGTCACGTGTGCACATCAAACAAGCATTTTCTCATTTCTTTGAACAAGTTGCAAATGCTTTGGTACATCCATGCAATTGATTATGACAAAATTCTGTGCAGATTCCTACATTATCAATTGCTTATGTCATGTTGATCAAAATGCATTATAATGGGTCTCTGTAGAATAGTATAATCCCCACGACATTTAAGCACTAGTTTTACAATATACAGTAAGTATACTTTAAGTAAACGGTGGCATTTTATTTTACTCAATTTAGTGTTTTGCATTGCTATATTCTTTCCACATAGGACTGCAAGACAACTTCACTGTGTTGCAGACGGCCCCTTTTCACACCTAAACAGTCTTTTGACACTCTCTACAAGGATCTCATCCCTGAACAAGGGGGCAGATTGGAGATGACCTGCCAAAGTACGTGTTAGTTTGGGACAATGTCAGTTTCCATCGCTCCAACATCATCAGGCAATGGTTTGCGGCCCACAACAGGATGCTGGTGGAGTTCCTCTCACCCTACTCAACCTCGTTGAGGAATTTTTCTCAGCATGAAGATTAAAAGTATATGATGGCCAGCCGCATACACAGATGACCCTTCTGGCTGCCTTGGATGTAACGTGTGATGACATCACAGCTGATGCCTGCAGAGGCTGGATTAGACACTCTGAAAGATGATTTTCACGCTGTATCGCAAGAGAAGATATTTGTTGTGATGTGGATGAGAATCCGTTGCCCAAAAGACTGGAACGTCAGGAGGTGTAGGAAGACTGCACTGTAATTCCACTGCACTGCATGTACAGTTTTCCCTAAGGAGATTGTCTTATGTTCAGATTTCTACATTTGTTTGTGCTATGCAGTGCTGTCTTTTCCTGTCTGCATCACAATGACACTGTCTGTCAATAAATTATTGTACAAACAATAAAAGCGTTAACGTGAATCATGTGCCGTCTCTTGCAATCAAACAATCAAAACCAGAAATGCACTTACTGTTTTGCAAATGACAAGGATGATTCGAGAAATGCTCCACTCATCACTCTCAGGTCACTCCGCTGCACACGTCTGATCACTTCTTTTACACCCCCGACCTCACCGCTCCAGACAACGCAGATGTCTTACCGCTGGTCACTTTCCGGCGCTACCTACGGTCCCTCCCTCCTGCTTTTCCTCTGCTGTCTTGTCTGCACTCCCCCCTCTGAGGAGCTCTCTCTTTTGAATACCAACAGTGCCACAGACACTCTGTGTTCCACGCTTACATCCTGCTTGGACAACATATGCCCTCTTGCATCTGGACCAGCCCGTGCATCCCTGTCTGCCCCCTGGTTATCGGATGTACCACGTGAGCATCGCACCAGCCTCCGGTCAGCTGAGAGAAAATGGCACAAGTCAAAAGACCATACTGACCTCTCTCTCTCTACTTTCTCCGTTGACGTCACCTCTGCAAAAACTGATTATAACCACTCGAAGATCAGCAACTCTCCTGACTCTCTCACACTCTTAAAAACCTTCTCTGCTCTCCTCTGTCCGCCTGCTCCCACACCTTCATCGGAGTTAACGGCTGATGATTTTGCATCGTTCTTCGTAAAGAAAACTACCGCCATCAACAGCCAATTTTCTACACCACCATCACCCGCCTTTTCTCCTATGTCTGAAGATGATGTTTCCAAGGTCATTGGTTCCAACCACCCTACCACCTGCCCACTGGATCCCATCCCCACCCATCTCCTCCATGCCATCTCTCCAGCAGTTGTGCCTGGTCTGACCCGCATCATCAACTCTTTGCTCACCACTGGGACATTTCCCACTGCTTTCAAAGAGGCCTGCATCACATCGCTACTGAAGAAACTCACTCTCAACCTTACACTGCTAGAACACTACAGGCCGGTGTAGTGTGTGAAAATGCATATCTTCCGTCAAAATGTAGATGACTGATTTTAACCTCTTATTATTTTCTGTCTTCTTAAAAAATTATTTTTTTACTTACCTCACTATTCTTAGCTTTGTATACTGTGCTAGGCTTTAATGGACTGGATTTAATTAACTTATGCATTTTGTTGCCTATATTGTTATAATTGCTTCCAATGTTTCCTCGTCTGTAAGTCGCTTTGGATAAAAACGTCTGCTAAATGACTAAATGTAAATTTTATGAAATGTGTAATGTCATGTGTAATGTGTAGTGTGTGGCCTTGACATTTTAGCATGTCTACGTAATCATGAATAAATGCTTCTTGAGACACACAGTGTTGCTTCTTTGCATGCATCAAATGAATTGTTTCTGGCTATATGCATCCATGCATTAGTTTGAGAGGGGTGGAAATGGGACACTTGGGTGAAACAAAACTGCCCCAAAAGTACCCCCCCCCACTTTAAATACAGTTTTTTCTAAGTCAATTTGGTACATTTCTCTGATCCGATTTGAAATTCTCAAAACTTCTTGTTCAATCCTTACATCCTTGTGTCACGTGTGCACATCAAACAAGCATTTTCTCATTTCTTTGAACAAGTTGCAAATGCTTTGGTACATCCATGCAAATGATTATGACAAAATTCTGTGCAGATTCCTACATTATCAATTGCTTATGTCATGTTGATCAAAATGCATTATAAAGGGTCTCTGTAGAATAGTATAATCCCCACGACATTTAAGCACTAGTTTTACAATATACAGTAAGTATACTTTAAGTAAACAGTGGCATTTTATTTTACTCAATTTAGTGTTTTGCATTGCTATATTCTTTCCACATAGGACTGCAAGACAACTTCACTGTGTTGCAGACGGCCCCTTTTCACACCTAAACAGTCTTTTGACACTCTCTACAGGGATCTCATCCCTGAACAAGAGAGGGGGCAGATTGGAGATGACCTGCCAAAGTACGTGTTAGTTTGGGACAATGTCAGTTTCCATCGCTCCAACATCATCAGGCAATGGTTTGCGGCCCACAACAGGATGCTGGTGGAGTTCCTCTCACCCTACTCAACCACGTTGAGGAATTTTTCTCAGCATGAAGATCAAAAGTATATGATCGCCAGCCGCATACACAGATGACCCTTCTGGCTGCCATGGATGTAACGTGTGATGACATCACAGCTGATGCCTGCAGAGGCTGGATTAGACACTCTGAAAGATGATTTTCACGCTGTATCACAAGAGAAGATATTTGTTGTGATGTGGATGACAATCCGTTGCCCAAAAGACAGGAACGTCAGGAGGTGTAGGAAGACTGCACTGTAATTCCACTGCACTGCATGTACAGTTTTCCCAAAGGAGATTGTCTTATGTTCAGATTTCTACATTTGTTTGTGCTATGCAGTGCTGTCTTTTCCTGTCTGCATCACAATGACACTGTCTGTCAATAAATTATTGTACAAACAGTAAAAGTGTTAACGTGAATCATGTGCCGTCTCTTGCAATCAAACAATCAAAACCAGAAATGCACTTACTGTTTTGCAAATGACAAGGATGATTCGAGAAATGCTCCACTCATCACTCTCAGGTCACTCCGCTGCACACGTCTGATCACTTCTTTGTCACCCACGACCTCACCACTCCAGACAACGCAGATGTCTTACCGCTGGTCACTTTCCGGCGCTACCTACGGTCCCTCCCTCCTGCTTTTCCTCTGCTGTCTTGTCTGCACTCCCCCCCACTGAGGAGCTCTCTCTTTTGAATACCAACAGTGCCACAGACACTCTGTGTTCCACGCTTACATCCTGCTTGGACAACATATGCCCTCTTACATCTGGACCAGCCCGTGCATCCCTGTCTGCCCCCTGGTTATCGGATGTACCACGTGAGCATCGCACCAGCCTCCGGTCAGCTGAGAGAAAATGGCACAATTCAAAAGAGCATACTGACCTCTCTCTCTCTACTTTCTCCGTTGACGTCACCTCTGCAAAAACTGATTATAACCACTCGAAGATCAGCAACTCTCCTGACTCTCGCACACTCTTAAAAACCTTCTCTGCTCTCCTCTGTCCGCCTGCTCCCACACCTTCATCGGAGTTAACGGCTGATGATTTTGCATCGTTCTTCGTAAAGAAAACTACCGCCATCAACAGCCAATTTTCTACGCCACCATCACCCGCCTTTTCTCCTATGTCTGAAGATGATGTTTCCAAGGTCATTGGTTCCAACCACCCTACCACCTGCCCACTGGATCCCATCCCCACCCATCTCCTCCATGCCATCTCTCCAGCAGTTGTGCCTGGTCTGACCCGCATCATCAACTCTTTGCTCACCACTGGGACATTTCCCACTGCTTTCAAAGAGGCCTGCATCACACCGCTACTGAAGAAACTCACTCTCAACCTTACACTGCTAGAACACTACAGGCCGGTGTAGTGTGTGAAAATGCATATCTTCCGTCAAAATGTAGATGACTGATTTTAACCTCTTATTATTTTCTGTCTTCTTAAAAAATTATTTTTTTACTTACCTCACTATTCTTAGCTTTGTATACTGTGCTAGGCTTTAATGGACTGGATTTAATTAACTTATGCATTTTGTTGCCTATATTGTTATAATTGCTTCCAATGTTTCCTCGTCTGTAAGTCGCTTTGGATAAAAACGTCTGCTAAAAGACTAAATGTAAATTTTATGAAATGTGTAATGTCATGTGTAATGTGTAATGTGTAGTGTGTGGCCTTGAAATTTTAGCATGTCTACGTAATCATGAATAAATGCTTCTTGAGACACACAGTGTTGCTTCTTTGCATGCATCAAATGAATTGTTTCTGGCTATATGCATCCATGCATTAGTTTGAGAGGGGTGGAAATGGGACACTTGGGTGAAACAAAACTGCCCCAAAAGTACCCCCCCCACTTTAAATAGAGTTTTTTCTAAGTCAATTTGGTACATTTCTCTGATCCGATTTGAAATTCTCAAAACTTCTTGTTCAATCCTTACATCCTTGTGTCACGTGTGCACATCAAACAAGCATTTTCTAATTTCTTTGAACAAGTTGCAAATGCTTTGGTACATCCATGCAAATGATTATGACAAAATTCTGTGCAGATTCCTACATTATCAATTGCTTATGTCATGTTGATCAAAATGCATTATAATGGGTCTCTGTAGAATAGTATAATCCCCACGACATTTAAGCACTAGTTTTACAATATACAGTAAGTATACTTTAAGTAAACGGTGGCATTTTATTTTACTCAATTTAGTGTTTTGCATTGCTATATTCTTTCCACATAGGACTGCAAGACAACTTCACTGTGTTGCAGACGGCCCCTTTTCACACCTAAACAGTCTTTTGACACTCTCTACAAGGATCTCATCCCTGAAAAAGAGAGGGGGCAGATTGGAGATGACCTGCCAAAGTACGTGTTAGTTTGGGACAATGTCAGTTTCCATCGCTCCAACATCATCAGGCAATGGTTTGCGGCCCACAACAGGATGCTGGTGGAGTTCCTCTCACCCTACTCAACCTCGTTGAGGAATTTTTCTCAGCATGAAGATTAAAAGTATATGATGGCCAGCCGCATACACAGATGACCCTTCTGGCTGCCTTGGATGTAACGTGTGATGACATCACAGCTGATGCCTGCAGAGGCTGGATTAGACACTCTGAAAGATGATTTTCACGCTGTATCGCAAGAGAAGATATTTGTTGTGATGTGGATGAGAATCCGTTGCCCAAAAGACAGGAACGTCAGGAGGTGTAGGAAGACTGCACTGTAATTCCACTGCACTGCATGTACAGTTTTCCCTAAGGAGATTGTCTTATGTTCAGATTTCTACATTTGTTTTTCGCTATGCAGTGCTGTCTTTTCCTGTCTGCATCACAATGACACTGTCTGTCAATAAATTATTGTACAAACAGTAAAAGCGTTAACGTGAATCATGTGCCGTCTCTTGCAATCAAACAATCAAAACCAGAAATGCACTTACTGTTTTGCAAATGACAAGGATGATTCGAGAAATGCTCCACTCATCACTCTCAGGTCACTCCGCTGCACACGTCTGATCACTTCTTTGTCACCCCCGACCTCACCGCTCCAGACAACGCAGATGTCTTACCGCTGGTCACTTTCCGGCGCTACCTACGGTCCCTCCCTCCTGCTTTTCCTCTGCTGTCTTGTCTGCACTCCCCCCCTCTGAGGAGCTCTCACTTTTGAATACCAACAGTGCCACAGACACTCTGTGTTCCACGCTTACATCCTGCTTGGACAACATATGCCCTCTTGCATCTGGACCAGCCCGTGCATCCCTGTCTGCCCCCTGGTTATCGGATGTACCACGTGAGCATCGCACCAGCCTCCGGTCAGCTGAGAGAAAATGGCACAAGTCAAAAGACCATACTGACCTCTCTCTCTCTACTTTCTCCGTTGACGTCACCTCTGCAAAAACTGATTATAACCACTCGAAGATCAGCAACTCTCCTGACTCTCGCACACTCTTAAAAACCTTCTCTGCTCTCCTCTGTCCGCCTGCTCCCACACCTTCATCTGAGTTAACGGCTGATGATTTTGCATCGTTCTTCGTAAAGAAAACTACCGCCATCAACAGCCAATTTTCCATGCCACCATCACCCGCCTTTTCTCCTATGTCTGAAGATGATGTTTCCAAGGTCATTGGTTCCAACCACCCTACCACCTGCCCACTGGATCCCATCCCCACCCATCTCCTCCATGCCATCTCTCCAGCAGTTGTGCCTGGTCTGACCCGCATCATCAACTCTTTGCTCACCACTGGGACATTTCCCACTGCTTTCAAAGAGGCCTGCATCACACCGCTACTGAAGAAACTCACTCTCAACCTTACACTGCTAGAACACTACAGGCCGGTGTAGTGTGTGAAAATGCATATCTTCCGTCAAAATGTAGATGACTGATTTTAACCTCTTATTATTTTCTGTCTTCTTAAAAAATTATTTTTTTACTTACCTCACTATTCTTAGCTTTGTATACTGTGCTAGGCTTTAATGGACTGGATTTAATTAACTTATGCATTTTGTTGCCTATATTGTTATAATTGCTTCCAATGTTTCCTCGTCTGTAAGTCGCTTTGGATAAAAACGTCTGCTAAAAGACTAAATGTAAATTTTATGAAATGTGTAATGTCATGTGTAATGTGTAGTGTGTGGCCTTGAAATTTTAGCATGTCTACGTAATCATGAATAAATGCTTCTTGAGACACACAGTGTTGCTTCTTTGCATGCATCAAATGAATTGTTTCTGGCTATATGCATCCATGCATTAGTTTGAGAGGGGTGGAAATGGGACACTTGGGTGAAACAAAACTGCCCCAAAAGTACCCCCCCCACTTTAAATACAGTTTTTTCTAAGTCAATTTGGTACATTTCTCTGATCCGATTTGAAATTCTCAAAACTTCTTGTTCAATCCTTACATCCTTGTGTCACGTGTGCACATCAAACAAGCATTTTCTAATTTCTTTGAACAAGTTGCAAATGCTTTGGTACATCCATGCAAATGATTATGACAAAATTCTGTGCAGATTCCTACATTATCAATTGCTTATGTCATGTTGATCAAAATGCATTATAATGGGTCTCTGTAGAATAGTATAATCCCCACGACATTTAAGCACTAGTTTTACAATATACAGTAAGTATACTTTAAGTAAACAGTGGCATTTTATTTTACTCAATTTAGTGTTTTGCATTGCTATATTCTTTCCACATAGGACTGCAAGACAACTTCACTGTGTTGCAGACGGCCCCTTTTCACACCTAAACAGTCTTTTGACACTCTCTACAGGGATCTCATCCCTGAACAAGAGAGGGGGCAGATTGGAGATGACCTGCCAAAGTACGTGTTAGTTTGGGACAATGTCAGTTTCCATCGCTCCAACATCATCAGGCAATGGTTTGCGGCCCACAACAGGATGCTGGTGGAGTTCCTCTCACCCTACTCAACCCCGTTGAGGAATTTTTCTCAGCATGAAGATTAAAAGTATATGATGGCCAGGCGCATACACAGATGACCCTTCTGGCTGCCTTGGATGTAACGTGTGATGACATCACAGCTGATGCCTGCAGAGGCTGGATTAGACACTCTGAAAGATGATTTTCACGCTGTATCGCAAGAGAAGATATTTGTTGTGATGTGGATGAGAATCCGTTGCCCAAAAGACTGGAACGTCAGGAGGTGTAGGAAGACTGCACTGTAATTCCACTGCACTGCATGTACAGTTTTCCCTAAGGAGATTGTCTTATGTTCAGATTTCTACATTTGTTTGTGCTATGCAGTGCTGTCTTTTCCTGTCTGCATCACAATGACACTGTCTGTCAATAAATTATTGTACAAACAATAAAAGCGTTAACGTGAATCATGTGCCGTCTCTTGCAATCAAACAATCAAAACCAGAAATGCACTTACTGTTTTGCAAATGACAAGGATGATTCGAGAAATGCTCCACTCATCACTCTCAGGTCACTCCGCTGCACACGTCTGATCACTTCTTTTACACCCCCGACCTCACCGCTCCAGACAACGCAGATGTCTTACCGCTGGTCACTTTCCGGCGCTACCTACGGTCCCTCCCTCCTGCTTTTCCTCTGCTGTCTTGTCTGCACTCCCCCCCTCTGAGGAGCTCTCTCTTTTGAATACCAACAGTGCCACAGACACTCTGTGTTCCACGCTTACATCCTGCTTGGACAACATATGCCCTCTTGCATCTGGACCAGCCCGTGCATCCCTGTCTGCCCCCTGGTTATCGGATGTACCACGTGAGCATCGCACCAGCCTCCGGTCAGCTGAGAGAAAATGGCACAAGTCAAAAGACCATACTGACCTCTCTCTCTCTACTTTCTCCGTTGACGTCACCTCTGCAAAAACTGATTATAACCACTCGAAGATCAGCAACTCTCCTGACTCTCGCACACTCTTAAAAACCTTCTCTGCTCTCCTCTGTCCGCCTGCTCCCACACCTTCATCGGAGTTAACGGCTGATGATTTTGCATCGTTCTTCGTAAAGAAAACTACCGCCATCAACAGCCAATTTTCCATGCCACCATCACCCGCCTTTTCTCCTATGTCTGAAGATGATGTTTCCAAGGTCATTGGTTCCAACCACCCTACCACCTGCCCACTGGATCCCATCCCCACCCATCTCCTCCATGCCATCTCTCCAGCAGTTGTGCCTGGTCTGACCCGCATCATCAACTCTTTGCTCACCACTGGGACATTTCCCACTGCTTTCAAAGAGGCCTGCATCACACCGCTACTGAAGAAACTCACTCTCAACCTTACACTGCTAGAACACTACAGGCCGGTGTAGTGTGTGAAAATGCATATCTTCCGTCAAAATGTAGATGACTGATTTTAACCTCTTATTATTTTCTGTCTTCTTAAAAAAATATTTTTTTACTTACCTCACTATTCTTAGCTTTGTATACTGTGCTAGGCTTTAATGGACTGGATTTAATTAACTTATGCATTTTGTTGCCTATATTGTTATAATTGCTTCCAATGATTCCTCGTCTGTAAGTCGCTTTGGATAAAAACGTCTGCTAAATGACTAAATTTAATTTTTATGAAATGTGTAATGGCATGTGTAATGTGTAATGTGTAGTGTGTGGCCTTGAAATTTTAGCATGTCTACGTAATCATGAATAAATGCTTCTTGAGACACACAGTGTTGCTTCTTTGCATGCATCAAATGAATTGTTTCTGGCTATATGCATCCATGCATTAGTTTGAGAGGGGTGGAAATGGGACACTTGGGTGAAACAAAACTGCCCCAAAAGTACCCCCCCCACTTTAAATACAGTTTTTTCTAAGTGAATTTGGTAACTTTCTCTGACCCGATTTGAAATTCTCAAAACTTCTTGTTCAATCCTTACATCCTTGTGTCACGTGTGCACATCAAACAAGCATTTTCTCATTTCTTTGAACAAGTTGCAAATGCTTTGGTACATCCATGCAAATGATTATGACAAAATTCTGTGCAGATTCCTACATTATCAATTGCTTATGTCATGTTGATCAAAATGCATTATAATGGGTCTCTGTAGAATAGTATAATCCCCACGACATTTAAGCACTAGTTTTACAATATACAGTAAGTATACTTTAAGTAAACGGTGGCATTTTATTTTACTCAATTTAGTGTTTTGCATTGCTATATTCTTTTCCACATAGGACTGCAAGACAACTTCACTGTGTTGCAGACGACCCCTTTTCACACCTAAACAGTCTTTTGACACTCTCTACAGGGATCTCATCCCTGAACAAGAGAGGGGGCAGATTGGAGATGACCTGCCAAAGTACGTGTTAGTTTGGGACAATGTCAGTTTCCATCACTCCAACATCATCAGGCAATGGTTTGCGGCCCACAACAGGATGCTGGTGGAGTTCCTCTCACCCTACTCAACCTCGTTGAGGAATTTTTCTCAGCATGAAGATTAAAAGTATATGCTGGCCAGCCGCATACACAGATGACCCTTCTGGCTGCCTTGGATGTAACGTGTGATGACATCACAGCTGATGCCTGCAGAGGCTGGATTAGACACTCTGAAAGATGATTTTCACGCTGTATCGCAAGAGAAGATATTTGTTGTGATGTGGATGAGAATCCGTTGCCCAAAAGACAGGAACGTCAGGAGGTGTAGGAAGACTGCACTGTAATTCCACTGCACTGCATGTACAGTTTTCCCTAAGGAGATTGTCTTATGTTCAGATTTCTACATTTGTTTTCGCTATGCAGTGCTGTCTTTTCCTGTCTGCATCACAATGACACTGTCTGTCAATAAATTATTGTACAAACAGTAAAAGCGTTAACGTGAATCATGTGCCGTCTCTTGCAATCAAACAATCAAAACCAGAAATGCACTTACTGTTTTGCAAATGACAAGGATGATTCGAGAAATGCTCCACTCATCACTCTCAGGTCACTCCGCTGCACACGTCTGATCACTTCTTTGTCACCCCCGACCTCACCGCTCCAGACAACGCAGATGTCTTACCGCTGGTCACTTTCCGGCGCTACCTACGGTCCCTCCCTCCTGCTTTTCCTCTACTGTCTTGTCTGCACTCCCCCCCTCTGAGGAGCTCTCACTTTTGAATACCAACAGTGCCACAGACACTCTGTGTTCCACGCTTACATCCTGCTTGGACAACATATGCCCTCTTGCATCTGGACCAGTCCTTGCATCCCTGTCTGCCCCCTGGTTATCGGATGTACCACGTGAGCATCGCATCAGCCTCCGGTCAGCTGAGAGAAAATGGCATAAGTCAAAAGACCATACTGACCTCTCTCTCTCTACTTTCTCCGTTGACGTCACCTCTGCAAAAACTGATTATAACCACTCGAAGATCAGCAACTCTCCTGACTCTCGCACACTCTTAAAAACCTTCTCTGCTCTCCTCTGTCCGCCTGCTCCCACACCTTCATCTGAGTTAACGGCTGATGATTTTGCATCGTTCTTCGTAAAGAAAACTACCGCCATCAACAGCCAATTTTCTACGCCACCATCACCCGCCTTTTCTCCTATGTCTGAAGATGATGTTTCCAAGGTCATTGGTTCCAACCACCCTACCACCTGCCCACTGGATCCCATCCCCACCCATCTCCTCCATGCCATCTCTCCAGCAGTTGTGCCTGGTCTGACCCGCATCATCAACTCTTTGCTCACCACTGGGACATTTCCCACTGCTTTCAAAGAGGCCTGCATCACACCGCTACTGAAGAAACTCACTCTCAACCTTACACTGCTAGAACACTACAGGCCGGTGTAGTGTGTGAAAATGCATATCTTCCGTCAAAATGTAGATGACTGATTTTAACCTCTTATTATTTTCTGTCTTCTTAAAAAATTATTTTTTTACTTACCTCACTATTCTTAGCTTTGTATACTGTGCTAGGCTTTAATGGACTGGATTTAATTAACTTATGCATTTTGTTGCCTATATTGTTATAATTGCTTCCAATGTTTCCTCGTCTGTAAGTCGCTTTGGATAAAAACGTCTGCTAAAAGACTAAATGTAAATTTTATGAAATGTGTAATGTCATGTGTAATGTGTAATGTGTAGTGTGTGGCCTTGAAATTTTAGCATGTCTACGTAATCATGAATAAATGCTTCTTGAGACACACAGTGTTGCTTCTTTGCATGCATCAAATGAATTGTTTCTGGCTATATGCATCCATGCATTAGTTTGAGAGGGGTGGAAATGGGACACTTGGGTGAAACAAAACTGCCCCAAAAGTACCCCCCCCCCACTTTAAATACAGTTTTTTCTAAGTGAATTTGGTAACTTTCTCTGACCCGATTTGAAATTCTCAAAACTTCTTGTTCAATCCTTACATCCTTGTGTCACGTGTGCACATCAAACAAGCATTTTCTCATTTCTTTGAACAAGTTGCAAATGCTTTGGTACATCCATGCAAATGATTATGACAAAATTCTGTGCAGATTCCTACATTATCAATTGCTTATGTCATGTTGATCAAAATGCATTATAATGGGTCTCTGTAGAATAGTATAATCCCCACGACATTTAAGCACTAGTTTTACAATATACAGTAAGTATACTTTAAGTAAACGGTGGCATTTTATTTTACTCAATTTAGTGTTTTGCATTGCTATATTCTTTCCACATAGGACTGCAAGACAACTTCACTGTGTTGCAGACGGCCCCTTTTCACACCTAAACAGTCTTTTGACACTCTCTACAAAGAACGTGTTAGTTTGGGACAATGTCAGTTTCCATCGCTCCAACATCATCAGGCAATGGTTTGCGGCCCACAACAGGATGCTGGTGGAGTTCCTCTCACCCTACTCAACCCCGTTGAGGAATTTTTCTCAGCATGAAGATTAAAAGTATATGATGGCCAGCCGCATACACAGATGACCCTTCTGGCTGCCTTGGATGTAACGTGTGATGACATCACAGCTGATGCCTGCAGAGGCTGGATTAGACACTCTGAAAGATGATTTTCACGCTGTATCGCAAGAGAAGATATTTGTTGTGATGTGGATGAGAATCCGTTGCCCAAAAGACTGGAACGTCAGGAGGTGTAGGAAGACTGCACTGTAATTCCACTGCACTGCATGTACAGTTTTCCCTAAGGAGATTGTCTTATGTTCAGATTTCTACATTTGTTTGTGCTATGCAGTGCTGTCTTTTCCTGTCTGCATCACAATGACACTGTCTGTCAATAAATTATTGTACAAACAGTAAAAGCGTTAACGTGAATCATGTGCCGTCTCTTGCAATCAAACAATCAAAACCAGAAATGCACTTACTGTTTTGCAAATGACAAGGATGATTCGAGAAATGCTCCACTCATCACTCTCAGGTCACTCCGCTGCACACGTCTGATCACTTCTTTTACACTCCCGACCTCACCGCTCCACAACGCAGATGTCTTACCGCTGGTCACTTTCCGGCGCTACCTACGGTCCCTCCCTCCTGCTTTTCCTCTGCTGTCTTGTCTGCACTCCCCCCCTCTGAGGAGCTCTCTCTTTTGAATACCAACAGTGCCACAGACACTCTGTGTTCCACGCTTACATCCTGCTTGGACAACATATGCCCTCTTGCATCTGGACCAGCCCGTGCATCCCTGTCTGCCCCTGGTTATCGGATGTACCACGTGAGCATTGCACCAGCCTCCGGTCAGCTGAGAGAAAATGGCACAAGTCAAAAGACCATACTGACCTCTCTCTCTCTACTTTCTCCGTTGACGTCACCTCTGCAAAAACTGATTATAACCAATCGAAGATCAGCAACTCTCCTGACTCTCGCACACTCTTAAAAACCTTCTCTGCTCTCCTCTGTCCGCCTGCTCCCACACCTTCATCGGAGTTAACGGCTGATGATTTTGCATCGTTCTTCGTAAAGAAAACTACCGCCATCAACAGCCAATTTTCTACGCCACCATCACCCGCCTTTTCTCCTATGTCTGAAGATGATGTTTCCAAGGTCATTGGTTCCAACCACCCTACCACCTGCCCACTGGATCCCATCCCCACCCATCTCCTCCATGCCATCTCTCCGGCAGTTGTGCCTGGTCTGACCCGCATCATCAACTCTTTGCTCACCACTGGGACATTTCCCACTGCTTTCAAAGAGGCCTGCATCACACCGCTACTGAAGAAACTCACTCTCAACCTTACACTGCTAGAACACTACAGGCCGGTGTAGTGTGTGAAAATGCATATCTTCCGTCAAAATGTAGATGACTGATTTTAACCTCTTATTATTTTCTGTCTTCTTAAAAAAATATTTTTTTTACTTACCTCACTATTCTTAGCTTTGTATACTGTGCTAGGCTTTAATGGACTGGATTTAATTAACTTATGCATTTTGTTGCCTATATTGTTATAATTGCTTCCAATGTTTCCTCGTCTGTAAGTCGCTTTGGATAAAAACGTCTGCTAAATGACTAAATGTAAATTTTATGAAATGTGTAATGTCATGTGTAATGTGTAATGTGTAGTGTGTGGCCTTGAAATTTTAGCATGTCTACGTAATCATGAATAAATGCTTCTTGAGACACACAGTGTTGCTTCTTTGCATGCATCAAATGAATTGTTTCTGGCTATATGCATCCATGCATTAGTTTGAGAGGGGTGGAAATGGGACACTTGGGTGAAACAAAACTGCCCCAAAAGTACCCCCCCCACTTTAAATACAGTTTTTTCTAAGTCAATTTGGTACATTTCTCTGATCCGATTTGAAATTCTCAAAACTTCTTGTTCAATCCTTACATCCTTGTGTCACGTGTGCACATCAAACAAGCATTTTCTCATTTCTTTGAACAAGTTGCAAATGCTTTGGTACATCCATGCAAATGATTATGACAAAATTCTGTGCAGATTCCTACATTATCAATTGCTTATGACATGTTGATCAAAATGCATTATAATGGGTCTCTGTAGAATAGTATAATCCCCACGACATTTAAGCACTAGTTTTACAATATACAGTAAGTATACTTTAAGTAAACGGTGGCATTTTATTTTACTCAATTTAGTGTTTTGCATTGCTATATTCTTTCCACATAGGACTGCAAGACAACTTCACTGTGTTGCAGACGGCCCCTTTTCACACCTAAACAGTCTTTTGACACTCTCTACAGGGATCTCATCCCTGAACAAGAGAGGGGGCAGATTGGAGATGACCTGCCAAAGTACGTGTTAGTTTGGGACAATGTCAGTTTCCATCGCTCCAACATCATCAGGCAATGGTTTGCGGCCCACAACAGGATGCTGGTGGAGTTCCTCTCACCCTACTCAACCCCGTTGAGGAATTTTTCTCAGCATGAAGATTAAAAGTATATGATGGCCAGCCGCATACACAGATGACCCTTCTGGCTGCCTTGGATGTAACGTGTGATGACATCACAGCTGATGCCTGCAGAGGCTGGATTAGACACTCTGAAAGATGATTTTCACGCTGTATCGCAAGAGAAGATATTTGTTGTGATGTGGATGAGAATCCGTTGCCCAAAAGACTGGAACGTCAGGAGGTGTAGGAAGACTGCACTGTAATTCCACTGCACTGCATGTACAGTTTTCCCTAAGGAGATTGTCTTATGTTCAGATTTCTACATTTGTTTGTGCTATGCAGTGCTGTCTTTTCCTGTCTGCATCACAATGACACTGTCTGTCAATAAATTATTGTACAAACAGTAAAAGCGTTAACGTGAATCATGTGCCGTCTCTTGCAATCAAACAATCAAAACCAGAAATGCACTTACTGTTTTGCAAATGACAAGGATGATTCGAGAAATGCTCCACTCATCACTCTCAGGTCACTCCGCTGCACACGTCTGATCACTTCTTTGTCACCCCCGACCTCACCGCTCCAAACAACGCAGATGTCTTACCGCTGGTCACTTTCCGGCGCTACCTACGGTCCCTCCCTCCTGCTTTTCCTCTGCTGTCTTGTCTGCACTCCCCCCCTCTGAGGAGCTCTCTCTTTTGAATACCAACAGTGCCACAGACACTCTGTGTTCCACGCTTACATCCTGCTTGGACAACATATGCCCTCTTACATCTGGACCAGCCCGTGCATCCCTGTCTGCCCCCTGGTTATCGGATGTACCACGTGAGCATCGCACCAGCCTCCGGTCAGCTGAGAGAAAATGGCACAAGTCAAAAGACCATACTGACCTCTCTCTCTCTACTTTCTCCGTTGACGTCACCTCTGCAAAAACTGATTATAACCACTCGAAGATCAGCAACTCTCCTGACTCTCGCACACTCTTAAAAACCTTCTCTGCTCTCCTCTGTCCGCCTGCTCCCACACCTTCATCGGAGTTAACGGCTGATGATTTTGCATCGTTCTTCGTAAAGAAAACTACCGCCATCAACAGCCAATTTTCTACGCCACCATCACCCGCCTTTTCTCCTATGTCTGAAGATGATGTTTCCAAGGTCATTGGTTCCAACCACCCTACCACCTGCCCACTGGATCCCATCCCCACCCATCTCCTCCATGCCATCTCTCCAGCAGTTGTGCCTGGTCTGACCCGCATCATCAACTCTTTGCTCACCACTGGGACATTTCCCACTGCTTTCAAAGAGGCCTGCATCACACCGCTACTGAAGAAACTCACTCTCAACCTTACACTGCTAGAAGACTACAGGCCGGTGTAGTGTGTGAAAATGCATATCTTCCATCAAAATGTAGATGACTGATTTTAACCTCTTATTATTTTCTGTCTTCTTAAAAAAATATTTTTTTACTTACCTCACTATTCTTA
Source organism: Barbatula barbatula (assembly GCF_947034865.1). Lineage (NCBI taxonomy): Eukaryota > Metazoa > Chordata > Actinopteri > Cypriniformes > Nemacheilidae > Barbatula > Barbatula barbatula. The sequence continues at coordinate 9,717,313 of NC_136765.1, read as the reverse complement.
GCTTTGTATACTGTGCTAGGCTTTAATGGACTGGATTTAATTAACTTATGCATTTTGTTGCCTATATTGTTATAATTGCTTCCAATGTTTCCTCGTCTGTAAGTCGCTTTGGATAAAAACGTCTGCTAAATGACTAAATGTAAATTTTATGAAATGTGTAATGTCATGTGTAATGTGTAATGTGTAGTATGTGGCCTTGAAATTTTAGCATGTCTACGTAATCATGAATAAATGCTTCTTGAGACACACAGTGTTGCTTCTTTGCATGCATCAAATGAATTGTTTCTGGCTATATGCATTCATGCATTAGTTTGAGAGGGGTGGAAATGGGACACTTGGGTGAAACAAAACTGCCCCAAAAGTACCCCCCCCACTTTAAATACAGTTTTTTCTAAGTCAATTTGGTACATTTCTCTGATCCGATTTGAAATTCTCAAAACTTCTTGTTCAATCCTTACATCCTTGTGTCACGTGTGCACATCAAACAAGCATTTTCTCATTTCTTTGAACAAGTTGCAAATGCTTTGGTACATCCATGCAAATGATTATGACAAAATTCTGTGCAGATTCCTACATTATCAATTGCTTATGTCATGTTGATCAAAATGCATAAATGCATTATAATGGGTCTCTGTAGAATAGTATAATCCCCACGACATTTAAGCACTAGTTTTATAATATACAGTAAGTATACTTTAAGTAAACAGTGGCATTTTATTTTACTCAATTTAGTGTTTTGCATTGCTATATTCTTTCCACATAGGACTGCAAGACAACTTCACTGTGTTGCAGACGGCCCCTTTTCACACCTAAACAGTCTTTTGACACTCTCTACAGGGATCTCATCCCTGAACAAGAGAGGGGGCAGATTGGAGATGACCTGCCAAAGTACGTGTTAGTTTGGGACAATGTCAGTTTCCATCGCTCCAACATCATCAGGCAATGGTTTGCGGCCCACAACAGGATGCTGGTGGAGTTCCTCTCACCCTACTCAACCACGTTGAGGAATGTTTCTCAGCATGAAGATTAAAAGTATATGATCGCCAGCCGCATACACAGATGACCCTTCTGGCTGCCATGGATGTAACGTGTGATGACATCACAGCTGATGCCTGCAGAGGCTGGATTAGACACTCTGAAAGATGATTTTCACGCTGTATCGCAAGAGAAGATATTTGTTGTGATGTGGATGAGAATCCGTTGCCCAAAAGACAGGAACGTCAGGAGGTGTAGGAAGACTGCACTGTAATTCCACTGCACTGCATGTACAGTTTTCCCTAAGGAGATTGTCTTATGTTCAGATTTCTACATTTGTTTGTGCTATGCAGTGCTGTCTTTTCGTGTCTGCATCACAATGACACTGTCTGTCAAGAAATTATTGTACAAACAGTAAAAGCGTTAACGTGAATCATGTGCCGTCTCTTGCAATCAAACAATCAAAACCAGAAATGCACTTACTGTTTTGCAAATGACAAGGATGATTCGAGAAATGCTCCACTCATCACTCTCAGGTCACTCCGCTGCACACGTCTGATCACTTCTTTGTCACCCCCGACCTCACCGCTCCAGACAACGCAGATGTCTTACCGCTGGTCACTTTCCGGCGCTACCTACGGTCCCTCCCTCCTGCTTTTCCTCTGCTGTCTTGTCTGCACCCCCCCCTCTGAGGAGCTCTCTCTTTTGAATACCAACAGTGCCACAGACACTCTGTGTTCCACGCTTACATCCTGCTTGGACAACATATGCCCTCTTACATCTGGACCAGCCCGTGCATTCCTGTCTGCCCCCTGGTTATCGGATGTACCACGTGAGCATCGCACAAGCCTCCGGTCAGCTGAGAGCAAATGGCACAAGTCAAAAGACCATACTGACCTCTCTCTCTCTACTTTCTCCGTTGACGTCACCTCTGCAAAAACTGATTATAACCACTCGAAGATCAGCAACTCTCCTGACTCTCGCACACTCTTAAAAACATTCTCTGCTCTCCTCTGTCCGCCTGCTCCCACACCTTCATCGGAGTTAACGGCTGATGATTTTGCATCGTTCTTCGTAAAGAAAACTACCGCCATCAACAGCCAATTTTCTACGCCACCATCACCCGCCTTTTCTCCTATGTCTGAAGATGATGTTTCCAAGGTCATTGGTTCCAACCACCCTACCACCTGCCCACTAGATCCCATCCCCACCCATCTCCTCCATGCCATCTCTCCAGCAGTTGTGCCTGGTCTGACCCGCATCATCAACTCTTTGCTCACCACTGGGACATTTCCCACTGCTTTCAAAGAGGCCTGCATCACACCGCTACTGAAGAAACTCACTCTCAACCTTACACTGCTAGAACACTACAGGCCAGTGTAGTGTGTGAAAATGCATATCTTCCGTCAAAATGTAGATGACTGATTTTAACCTCTTATTATTTTCTGTCTTCTTAAAAAATTATTTTTTTACTTACCTCACTATTCTTAGCTTTGTATACTGTGCTAGGCTTTAATGGACTGGATTTAATGAACTTATGCATTTTGTTGCCTATATTGTTATAATTGCTTCCAATGTTTCCTCGTCTGTAAGTCGCTTTGGATAAAAACGTCTGCTAAATGACTAAATGTAAATTTTATGAAATGTGTAATGTCATGTGTAATGTGTAATGTGTAGTGTGTGGCCTTGAAATTTTAGCATGTCTACGTAATCATGAATAAATGCTTCTTGAGACACACAGTGTTGCTTCTTTGCATGCATCAAATGAATTGTTTCTGGCTATATGCATCCATGCATTAGTTTGAGAGGGGTGGAAATGGGACACTTGGGTGAAACAAAACTGCCCCAAAAGTACCCCCCCACTTTAAATACAGTTTTTTCTAAGTCAATTTGGTACATTTCTCTGATCCGATTTGAAATTCTCAAAACTTCTTGTTCAATCCTTACATCCTTGTGTCACGTGTACACATCAAACAAGCATTTTCTCATTTCTTTGAACAAGTTGCAAAATGCTTTGGTACATCCATGCAAATGATTATGACTAAATTCTGTGCAGATTCCTACATTATCAATTGCTTATGTCATGTTGATCAAAATGCATTATAATGGGTCTCTGTAGAATAGTATAATCCCCACGACATTTAAGCACTAGTTTTACAATATACAGTAAGTATACTTTAAGTAAACGGTGGCATTTTATTTTACTCAATTTAGTGTTTTGCATTGCTATATTCTTTCCACATAGGACTGCAAGACAACTTCACTGTGTTGCAGACGGCCCCTTTTCACACCTAAACAGTCTTTTGACACTCTCTACAGGGATCTCATCCCTGAACAAGAGAGGGGGCAGATTGGAGATGACCTGCCAAAGTACGTGTTAGTTTGGGACAATGTCAGTTTCCATCGCTCCAACATCATCAGGCAATGGTTTGCGGCCCACAACAGGATGCTGGTGGAGTTCCTCTCACCCTACTCAACCCCGTTGAGGAATTTTTCTCAGCATGAAGATTAAAAGTATATGATGGCCAGCCGCATACACAGATGACCCTTCTGGCTGCCTTGGATGTAACGTGTGATGACATCACAGCTGATGCCTGCAGAGGCTGGATTAGACACTCTGAAAGATGATTTTCACGCTGTATCGCAAGAGAAGATATTTGTTGTGATGTGGATGAGAATCCGTTGCCCAAAAGACAGGAACGTCAGGAGGTGTAGGAAGACTGCACTGTAATTCCACTGCACTGCATGTACAGTTTTCCCTAAGGAGATTGTCTTATGTTCAGATTTCTACATTTGTTTGTGCTATGCAGTGCTGTCTTTTCCTGTCTGCATCACAATGACACTGTCTGTCAATAAATTATTGTAAAAACAGTAAAAGCGTAAATGTGACTCATGTGCCGTCTCTTGCAATCAAACAATCAAAACCAGAAATGCACTTACTGTTTTGCAAATGACAAGGATGATTCGAGAAATGCTCCACTCATCACTCTCAGTTCACTCCGCTGCACACGTCTGATCACTTCTTTATCACCCCCGACCTCACCGCTCCAGACAACGCAGATGTCTTACCGCTGGTCACTTTCCGGCGCTACCTACGGTCCCTCCCTCCTGCTTTTCCTCTGCTGTCTTGTCTGCACTCCCCCCCTCTGAGGAGCTCTCTCTTTTGAATACCAACTGTGCCACAGACACTCTGTGTTCCACGCTTACATCCTGCTTGGACAACATATGCCCTCTTACATCTGGACCAGCCCGTGCATCCCTGTCTGCCCCCTGGTTATCGGATGTACCACGTGAGCATCGCACCAGCCTCCGGTCAGCTGAGAGAAAATGGCACAATTCAAAAGACCATACTGACCTCTCTCTCTCTACCAGTCTCTTCTCTCTACTTTCTCCGTTGACGTCACCTCTGCAAAAACTGATTATAACCACTCGAAGATCAGCAACTCTCCTGACTCTCGCACACTCTTAAAAACCTTCTCTGCTCTCCTCTGTCCGCCTGCTCCCACACCTTCATCGCAGTTAACGGCTGATGATTTTGCATTGTTCTTCGTAAAGAAAACTACCGCCATCAACAGCCAATTTTCTACACCACCATCACCCGCCTTTTCTCCTATGTCTGAAGATGATGTTTCCAAGGTCATTGGTTCCAACCACCCTACCACCTGCCCACTGGATCCCATCCCCACCCATCTCCTCCATGCCATCTCTCCAGCAGTTGTGCCTGGTCTGACCCGCATCATCAACTCTTTGCTCACCACTGGGACATTTCCCACTGCTTTCAAAGAGGCCTGCATCACACCGCTACTGAAGAAACTCACTCTCAACCTTACACTGCTAGAACACTACAGGTTTTTTACTTACCTCACTATTCTTAGCTTTGTATACTGTGCTAGGCTTTAACGGACTGGATTTAATTAACTTATGCATTTTGTTGCCTAAATTGTTATAATTGCTTCCAATGTTTCCTCGTAAGTAAGTCGCTTTGGATAAAAACGTCTGCTAAATTACTAAATGTAAATTTTATGAAATGTGTAATGTCATGTGTAATGTGTAGTGTGTGGCCTTGAAATTTTAGCATGTCTACGTAATCATGAATAAATGCTTCTTGAGACACACAGTGTTGCTTCTTTGCATGCATCAAATGAATTGTTTCTGGCTATATGCATCCATGCATTAGTTTGAGAGGGGTGGAAATGGGACACTTGGGTGAAACAAAACTGCCCCAAAAGTACCCCCCCCACTTTAAATACAGTTTTTTCTAAGTCAATTTGGTACATTTCTCTGATCCGATTTGAAAATCTCAAAACTTCTTGTTCAATCCTTACATCCTTGTGTCACGTGTGCACATCAAACAAGCATTTTCTCATTTCTTTGAACAAGTTGCAAATGCTTTGGTACATCCATGCAAATGATTATGACAAAATTCTGTGCAGATTCCTACATTATCAATTGCTTATGTCATGTTGATCAAAATGCATTATAATGGGTCTCTGTAGAATAGTATAATCCCCACGACATTTAAGCACTAGTTTTACAATATACAGTAAGTATACTTTAAGTAAACAGTGGCATTTTATTTTACTCAATTTAGTGTTTTGCATTGCTATATTCTTTCCACATAGGACTGCAAGACAACTTCACTGTGTTGCAGACGGCCCCTTTTCACACCTAAACAGTCTTTTGACACTCTCTACAGGGATCTCATCCCTGAACAAGAGAGGGGGCAGATTGGAGATGACCTGCCAAAGTACGTGTTAGTTTGGGACAATGTCAGTTTCCATCGCTCCAACATCATCAGGCAATGGTTTGCGGCCCACAACAGGATGCTGGTGGAGTTCCTCTCACCCTACTCAACCCCGTTGAGGAATTTTTCTCAGCATGAAGATTAAAAGTATATGATGGCCAGCCGCATACACAGATGACCCTTCTGGCTGCCTTGGATGTAACGTGTGATGACATCACAGCTGATGCCTGCAGAGGCTGGATTAGACACTCTGAAAGATGATTTTCACGCTGTATCGCAAGAGAAGATATTTGTTGTGATGTGGATGAGAATCCGTTGCCCAAAAGACAGGAACGTCAGGAGGTGTAGGAAGACTGCACTGTAATTCCACTGCACTGCATGTACAGTTTCCCTAAGGAGATTGTCTTATGTTCAGATTTCTACATTTGTTTGTGCTATGCAGTGCTGTCTTTTCCTGTCTGCATCACAATGACACTGTCTGTCAATAAATTATTGTACAAACAGTAAAAGCGTTAACGTGAATCATGTGCCGTCTCTTGCAATCAAACAATCAAAACCAGAAATGCACTTACTGTTTTGCAAATGACAAGGATGATCCGAGAAATGCTCCACTCATCACTCTCAGGTCACTCCGCTGCACACGTCTGATCACTTCTTTGTCACCCCCGACCTCACCGCTCCAAACAACGCAGATGTCTTACCGCTGGTCACTTTCCGGCGCTACCTACGGTCCCTCCCTCCTGCTTTTCCTCTGCTGTCTTGTCTGCACTCCCCCCCTCTGAGGAGCTCTCTCTTTTGAATACCAACAGTGCCACAGACACTCTGTGTTCCACGCTTACATCCTGCTTGGACAACATATGCCCTCTTACATCTGGACCAGCCCGTGCATCCCTGTCTGCCCCCTGGTTATCGGATGTACCACGTGAGCATCGCACCAGCCTCCGGTCAGCTGAGAGAAAATGGCACAAGTCAAAAGACCATACTGACCTCTCTCTCTCTACTTTCTCCGTTGACGTCACCTCTGCAAAAACTGATTATAACCACTCGAAGATCAGCAACTCTCCTGACTCTCGCACACTCTTAAAAACCTTCTCTGCTCTCCTCTGTCCGCCTGCTCCCACACCTTCATCGGAGTTAACGGCTGATGATTTTGCATCGTTCTTCGTAAAGAAAACTACCGCCATCAACAGCCAATTTTCTACGCAACCATCACCTGCCTTTTCTCCTATGTCTGAAGATGATGTTTCCAAGGTCATTGGTTCCAACCACCCTACCACCTGCCCACTGGATCCCATCCCCACCCATCTCCTCCATGCCATCTCTCCAGCAGTTGTGCCTGGTCTGACCCGCATCATCAACTCTTTGCACACCACTGGGACATTTCCCACTGCTTTCAAAGAGGCCTGCATCACACCGCTACTGAAGAAACTCACTCTCAACCTTACACTGCTAGAACACTACAGGCCGGTGTAGTGTGTGAAAATGCATATCTTCCGTCAAAATGTAGATGACTGATTTTAACCTCTTATTATTTTCTGTCTTCTTAAAAAATTATTTTTTTACTTACCTCACTATTCTTAGCTTTGTATACTGTGCTAGGCTTTAATGGACTGGATTTAATTAACTTATGCATTTTGTTGCCTATATTGTTATAATTGCTTCCAATGTTTCCTCGTCTGTAAGTCGCTTTGGATAAAAACGTCTGCTAAATGACTAAATGTAAATTTTATGAAATGTGTAATGTCATGTGTAATGTGTAATGTGTAGTGTGTGGCCTTGAAATTTTAGCATATCTACGTAATCATGAATAAATGCTTCTTGAGACACACAGTGTTGCTTCTTTGCATGCATCAAATGAATTGTTTCTGGCTATATGCATCCATGCATTAGTTTGAGAGGGGTGGAAATGGGACACTTGGGTGAAACAAAACTGCCCCAAAAGTACCCCCCCACTTTAAATACAGTTTTTTCTAAGTCAATTTGGTACATTTCTCAGATCCGATTTGAAATTCTCAAAACTTCTTGTTCAATCCTTACATCCTTGTGTCACGTGTGCACATCAAACAAGCATTTTCTCATTTCTTTGAACAAGTTGCAAATGCTTTGGTACATCCATGCAAATGATTATGACAAAATTCTGTGCAGATTCCTACATTATCAATTGCTTATGTCATGTTGATCAAAATGCATTATAATGGGTCTCTGTAGAATAGTATAATCCCCACGACATTTAAGCACTAGTTTTACAATATACAGTAAGTATACTTTAAGTAAACGGTGGCATTTTATTTTACTCAATTTAGTGTTTTGCATTGCTATATTCCTTCCACATAGGACTGCAAGACAACTTCACTGTGTTGCAGACGGCCCCTTTTCACACCTAAACAGTCTTTTGACACTCTCTACAGGGATCTCATCCCTGAACAAGAGAGGGGGCAGATTGGAGATGACCTGCCAAAGTACGTGTTAGTTTGGGACAATGTCAGTTTCCATCGCTCCAACATCATCAGGCAATGGTTTGCGGCCCACAACAGGATGCTGGTGGAGTTCCTCTCACCCTACTCAACCCCGTTGAGGAATTTTTCTCAGCATGAAGATTAAAAGTATATGATGGCCAGCCGCATACACAGATGACCCTTCTGGCTGCCTTGGATGTAACGTGTGATGACATCACAGCTGATGCCTGCAGAGGCTGGATTAGACACTCTGAAAGATGATTTTCACGCTGTATCGCAAGAGAAGATATTTGTTGTGATGTGGATGATAATCCGTTGCCCAAAAGACTGGAACGTCAGGAGGTGTAGGAAGACTGCACTGTAATTCCACTGCACTGCATGTACAGTTTTCCCTAAGGAGATTGTCTTATGTTCAGATTTCTACATTTGTTTGTGCTATGCAGTGCTGTCTTTTCCTGTCTGCATCACAATGACACTGTCTGTCAATAAATTATTGTACAAACAGTAAAAGCGTTAACGTGAATCATGTGCCGTCTCTTGCAATCAAACAATCAAAACCAGAAATGCACTTACTGTTTTGCAAATGACAAGGATGATTCGAGAAATGCTCCACTCATCACTCTCAGGTCACTCCGCTGCACACGTCTGATCACTTCTTTTACACCCCCGACCTCACCGCTCCAGACAACGCAGATGTCTTACCGCTGGTCACTTTCCGGCGCTACCTACGGTCCCTCCCTCCTGCTTTTCCTCTGCTGTCTTGTCTGCACTCCCCCCCTCTGAGGAGCTCTCTCTTTTGAATACCAACAGTGCCACAGACACTCTGTGTTCCACGCTTACATCCTGCTTGGACAACATATGCCCTCTTGCATCTGGACCAGCCCGTGCATCCCTGTCTGCCCCCTGGTTATCGGATGTACCACGTGAGCATCGCACCAGCCTCCGGTCAGCTGAGAGAAAATAGCACAAGTCAAAAGACCATACTGACCTCTCTCTCTCTACTTTCTCCGTTGACGTCACCTCTGCAAAAACTGATTATAACCACTCGAAGATCAGCAACTCTCCTGACTCTCGCACACTCTTAAAAACCTTCTCTGCTCTCCTCTGTCCGCCTGCTCCCACACCTTCATCGCAGTTAACGGCTGATGATTTTGCATTGTTCTTCGTAAAGAAAACTACCGCCATCAACAGCCAATTTTCTACACCACCATCACCCGCCTTTTCTCCTATGTCTGAAGATGATGTTTCCAAGGTCATTGGTTCCAACCACCCTACCACCTGCCCACTGGATCCCATCCCCACCCATCTCCTCCATGCCATCTCTCCAGCAGTTGTGCCTGGTCTGACCCGCATCATCAACTCTTTGCTCACCACTGAGACATTTCCCACTGCTTTCAAAGAGGCCTGCATCACACCGCTACTGAAGAAACTCACTCTCAACCTTATACTGCTAGAACACTACAGGCCGGTGTAGTGTGTGAAAATGCACATCTTCCGTCAAAATGTAGATGACTGATTTTAACCTCTTATTATTTTCTGTCTTCTTAAAAAATTATTTTTTTACTTACCTCACTATTCTTAGCTTTGTATACTGTGCTAGGCTTTAATGGACTGGATTTAATTAACTTATGCATTTTGTTGCCTATATTGTTATAATTGCTTCCAATGTTTCCTCGTCTGTAAGTCGCTTTGGATAAAAACGTCTGCTAAATGACTAAATGTAAATTTTATGAAATGTGTAATGTCATGTGTAATGTGTAATGTGTAGTGTGTGGCCTTGAAATTTTAGCATGTCTACGTAATCATGAATAAATGCTTCTTGAGACACACAGTGTTGCTTCTTTGCATGCATCAAATGAATTGTTTCTGGCTATATGCATCCATGCATTAGTTTGAGAGGGGTGGAAATGGGACACTTGGGTGAAACAAAACTGCCCAAAAGTTTGTTGCCTATATTGTTATAATTGCTTCCAATGTTTCCTCGTCTGTAAGTCGCTTTGGATAAAAACGTCTGCTAAATGATGTTGTGGAATTTTCTTATTCCTTAATCAAGGTGAGTCAATTTTGACAAACGCAATATACAGAGACATCAAGTTCTTTGCAAAGTATTTTATTGTCGTTTAATCTGCATCATGAGCAATGAGCATGGTGCAGAGCAAAGGCGCTCTTTCCTCCTGCACCCAGAGTATATATATGATTAAAAACGTGACACCCCCTCCCTTTGCCTCTAACAAGAATCCCGAGCTGGTTTACGGGAAGTTCCGTTATTCCAAACAGAACATCTTGGCCTCTGCTCGAGGGCAAAGGCAGAGTGGTATGACGTGTTTAGAGAAAAACATGATAACATTAGAAAAGAAAACATAGATAAACACTTCGTAAACATATAGACAGACACATCAAGAAGCTAGACTAGAAAATTTTCATTACATTCCCCCCTTTTATCATATATGATAACCAAAATCTTTATACTTTGACCATGTAAGATGAGCAACGCCCTTTCTCTTACAGGTTTCATTCTTCTATCTAAACAGTTCTTAAAATCCCACTAGAATTGGTAACACCACCTGCTTCAGCCCTACTCCCCAACTTTAGCTATTCCACCATTTCAACAGACTGTTAGTCATATCATCCGGTTCCCTGATAATTACATTTTTTCTGAGTTAGAGCTAGTCTTTTTCCTTTTTATTTGGCCGTTCCAGGGGACATAATTGCCCACATTTTCAAATTTTGTTGCCTTATCCAGAACATCAACTGAGGTACACGTACCTCTACAAAAATACATATTTGTTCCCCAGTACCTAGCAGAATTAGGGTAACACTGTCCCTCCCCATACCATTTTATTAAACTTGGAATATAGTGTTAGACAGAAACAAAATTCTATAATCTCTAATTTCTCAGGGTTCGATGTGTCCCCGACTCGAACAGTTGATTCCCTTTGCGAGCACCAATAGTGCCCCTCCTGTCGCTTCAGTCAGCACGACCATTGCGAAGAGCCATACGGTTGGAGTTGCCCCTCCTTGGACACCTTTTTGCTGTGGGAGGTGTGTCTTTCCCACGACTTCCTCCTGAAATCTTTGACTACTTGGAAGTCTCCTGGCTGGAAGCTGTGGAATGATTTGTCAGCTCCGTTTGCTACTGCTCCTTTGACCTGCACAAATATTTTGAGAGCAAAAACACAAAAACACATTGCTTGTAACATCCCCCCTTTTGAAGCGTGGTCTAGGCCATGCGTCAAAATCGCAAAAGCAGGGAAAGAATGTTTTGGCAAACAGGTGAGGCCATTTGGGCCTCCCCAAACATTGTCAGTGTATTTACATGAGCACTCCTTCCAGAGTGCACGCTCAGCTGGTTCTGCAAAATGTTTGCATCTCTGCAAGAGAAAGAGTTTTGTTAGTGATTTCTGGAGAAAATCTGTCTGTCTCTGATGTTGCTTGCTTTGCTGCAAGGTCAGCCGTCGGCTTCCTGCAAAAAAATTGTTTCAGATACAAAAGTGTGTGCGTCACAGTTACACACAACAATGGCTGATGGGAGAAGAATGGCAGATAGCATATCAGCAACCTATGTGTGATTAAGAATATTTTTACCATCATCTTTTACAAAGTTTCTGTGTTTCCACAGTGTGCCAAAATCATGAGTTACACCAAATGCATATCTACTATCTGTGTGAATGTCTACATTTTTATTCTTTGCTAATCCCCATGTGCGTGTGAGTGCAATGAGCTCTGCTGTCTGAGCAGAGAAATGGTCCCTAAAAATGATATCAATTGCTTCTTTGCTTTTGGACTTGCGATGTCTGTAAAAAGATGGCGCCGGTGCAGGCTTGCCGTCAATCACTTAATATTGTTGTGTGTGTTTTAATTTGTTTTATGCTATTTTTTATACGATGCGCATCCTCAGTTTTAACCTACGACCGACTTACTCTTTTAAACTTGAAAGATGCTTCAATTGCGCTATCAAACCAAGCAGTTTGTGTTGAACCCTGCACCCCCCCCCCACTACTGAAGTCGATACCTGCCCACCTTCGCCGCTGTCTGTACCTGTTACCGGTGAGAAAGCGCAGGAGGTGCCGTGGAAAGCGGGGCGGCCTAGCGATGAAGCTAAAAAACTTCATACGCTTACATCGGATGCCCGGAGTGCATCTGGCGTCTCTTGAGGATGGTATGGCTGGAGCTTTCCGTGTCCGCCGGCGCTCGCTGGAGCCAGTGTGCGGATGGATGGTTGCGGTTCTGCCTTCGTCGTTGACGCCGCCCCCTGGCTTTCGCTCTCCTCGGTTTTTGTGTGGGGGAGTGTGCAAGAACCATCTCCGCTCCCTTCCTCGGGAAAAACAGGCAGCTTCTTCGGACTATCTACCGCGGGTTCGGATGGCCTTGGTCAACGCCAGATCGGTAGTAAACAAAACATTTATTTTAAACGATCTTTTCTCTGCTTGTGAACTGGATTTTCTTTTTCTGACTGAAACATGGGTCACCACTGGGGATCTTAGCTCCTTTTCCGAAATGCTGCCAAAAAATTGCTTATTTTTAAATTCTCCCCGGATCTCGGGGCGAGGGGGAGGCCTGGCATCCATCTACAAAGACTCGTTTCTTTGTCATCTTGTGGCGTCAAACAAACAAAACAGCTTTGAACTGCAGTTATTTACTATTAAACTGGACAAGCCCTTGTTGGTTGCACTAATATATCAACCTCCGAAATATAACAAGGACTTTTTAAATGACTTCTCAACCCTTTTGGGAGATCTGTTACCCAAGTATGAACAACTATTAATTTTGGGAGATTTTAACATTCATGTCTGCTGTGCTGATGATTCTTTGGCAAAAGAATTTAAAAACCTTTTAAATGCCTTCGACTTAACCTCTCAGGTTAATATACCCACTCACCAGCATGGTCATACACTTGATCTGGTTTTAACTCATGGGGTTTCTTTCGGCGATCTTGATGTATGTGAAAATGGCTTCTCTGATCATAAGACTGTTTTGTTTTCCTTTTCATCTCAGTTAAATGTTGTCAGACAGGCATCTGCTGCTCGTCAGGCTCGGCTTATCACCTCAGCTACTAGAGAGGACTTTATGTCCACTTTTACTAAAGAAAGCCTACATATGGATGAGTGGAATGAAAATTTAAGTGTGGAGGAATTACTTCTCAGTTTTAATACCATTTGTGTTGGTGTTATGGATTTGGTGGCACCTTTTAAAACATTTTTTCATAAATCTGGACCGGAGCCATGGTTAACTGACTCTACACGTGCTCTTAGGCAGATGTGTAGGCGAGCAGAGCGAAAGTGGAAAAAGGACAAACTTAATGTCTCTCTTCAAATACTAAGAGAATCCCTATCACAATACCAGAAAGCCGTTAAATCAGCAAAATCTATATATTTCACTGAAATTATAAACAAGAACAGTCATAAACCCAAAACTCTTTTTAATATTATTAATGCTACTCTTAACCCCTCCTCTGGCTCATTGTTAGAAGGATCCTCACAACTTTGCGAGGACTTTCTATCATTTTTTATGAGTAAAATAAATGATCTTAGAACAGGGATAAATCATCTACAGCCTAATCCCGCGGAGTACCAAAGATGTCCTACTGTTCTGAGTGATTTTACCCCGGTCTCCGATGTCCATTTTACTACATTAGTGACTCAGCTCAAGCCTTCTGGCTCGGCTATTGATGTAATTCCTAATTCCCTAAGCTTTTAAAACAAGTTCTGGATGTGGTAGCTCCTTACCTTTTGTCTATAATAAACTGCAGTCTAGAAACTGGTATTATTCCAGATCTGCTAAAACATGCAACTGTGCGGCCACTACTGAAAAAAACAAGTCTAGATCCCACGATTTTAGCAAATTTTAGACCTATTTCAAATCTGTCCTTTATTACAAAAATTATGGAGAAAACTGTTCTTGAACAATTGCAAACTTATTTAGCTGATAATATGATCTTTGAAGTTTTTCAATCTGGGTTCAGAAAACATCATTCCACTGAGACTGCTCTTTTGAAGGTATTAAATGATTTGCTTGTCATATGTGACTCAGGTGACCATGCTGCGCTGGTGTTGTTAGATCTTACCGCCGCCTTTGATACGGTTGATCATGCTATTCTTGTCGGTCGTCTGGTGCAGGCATTACAGGCAAAGCTCTGAACTGGTTTAAATCGTACCTTACAAACAGAACTTTTTCTATCAATATAGGTGATCATTCATCTAAAAGTGCTGTCTTAACATGTGGGGTTCCCCAAGGATCGATTTTGGCTCCCATTTTATTTTCTTTATATATGCTCCCATTGGGTTCAATTTTTAGAAAATATGGACTGGATTTTCACTGTTATGCGGATGACACGCAAATTTATCTGCCTATTAAACGAAACTCTAATGGTGTCGATGCCCTTCTTGCCTGTCTGTGTGATGTAAGGGTATGGCTATCGATGAACTTTCTGAATTTTAATGAAGATAAGACCGAAATCACTATATTTGGACCGTCTGACTCTGTGGCTGCCCCCAATATAAATCTCGGTGGGCTGTCCACTTGTGTCAAGCACCATGTAAAAAATCTGGGTGTTATCTTTGATGAACACTTGAAGTTTGATAGGCAGATAAATGTAGTGGTAAAATCATAATTTTTCCAGCTGAGACTCCTGTCAAAGGTAAAGACTTTTCTCTCGTTTAAAAACCTTGAGAAAGTCATTCATGCTTTTATTACGTCAAGACTGGACTATTGTAACTCACTATATTTTGGGATCAGTCAATCTTCTATGTCCCGGCTACAATTGGTCCAAAATGCAGCAGCTAGATTTTTAACTGGAACCCATAAACGTGCTCACATTACTCCTGTTTTAAGATCTCTGCATTGGTTGCCCGTGTGCCATAGAGTAGTTTTTAAACTCTTGCTTATTGTTTTTAAATCTTTAAATGGTCTGGGTCCCTCCTACATTGATGATCTACTGGTTGAGAGAAAGACTTGTAGATCTCTTCGGTCTTCCAACGATCAGACTCTGTCTGTTCCCAAGATGAAACGAAAGCGCAGGGGCTTCCGAGCCTTCTCATATGTTGCTCCTCAACTTTGTAACTCACTGCCAATGACAATAAAAAATGCTCCATCTGTGTCTTCTTTTAAGACTAGGCTAAAGACCTATCTCTTTGATAAGGCTTTTGATAGTTGATTTGTGTATCTTTATTATTATTTCTTTCTTATCACACTGTATAATAATGCCTCTTTTTTGTTAAAGCACATTGGTCAACCTTTGGTTGAAATTAATAGTGCTATATAAATAAAATGCCATTGCCATTGCCATTGCCATTGTAATTGCAGACACGCTTTGCGGACAGCTGTCTGCCGCGGTCAGTATTTTCGTGACCCAAAAAACGAACAACTTGTTTTGCCAGCTGGACTTTGGAGACATTTACTTTGTGTTTTTTTTTTTCTCTTATCTTTTAAACTGGAAACAAAGGCCTGCGCACCGGTAAATTTGGACATGGCACAACTATGCCTCTTTTTTCTTTTTTTATCTTTTTAAACTCATTAAATATTGGCCTTATGCCATTGAGGTCTTCTGATTTGAGGCTTCTGTTTTTAGGGGGAATTGCTGTTTGCGTGGATGGAAATTACCCTTGGGCGTTATCACAACAGGTTCACAGTTCCTAATCAACCCAACATAATATTTTCCTGTTCCCCAAAGTTGTACGGGCACCTTCCCAAAATTTCTTCATTAATCTTTTTGTGTGTGAAAACACTTCAAGTCCCCTTGTTGCTGACAGACAGGCATGATTCTCACGATGGGCGTGCAACAAATTTGAATATTGCACGTCGTCCCTTTTAACCCATTCTATGGCGTGCGC
The DNA here is from genome assembly GCF_947034865.1 of Barbatula barbatula. Classification (NCBI taxonomy): domain Eukaryota; kingdom Metazoa; phylum Chordata; class Actinopteri; order Cypriniformes; family Nemacheilidae; genus Barbatula; species Barbatula barbatula. Next base: position 9,701,309 of record NC_136765.1, on the reverse strand, counting down.
ATATTTGGCAGCAAAACACCCACAGCTCCCCACACCATTGCAATCAACGTCATGAGGCTCTGTGAGGCAATACATTCTACATCATACTTACGTAATTCAATATTACATCGTACAGCTGTACGAGCGCTGCACACGGGTCGTGTTGGTATCATGCTCAATCTGTCATCATACACATTATGACTCTGCACAGCAAATCAATCGGGCAGCAGTCAGACATGAGAAACCTGTGTTGAAATTTGACACTCCCCAACTCGCATTGCACCCTTTTGACATAAATTATTCTACATTAGAGCCACTAGCATTTAGGGAAAACACAGCTAGTTTAGACTCTGGCAAATTTAAACACTTCTTGTGAATCACAGTAGGCATTGTGCATTTTAGCAAAGTTCAGAAAGCGTTTTCATTCATCATGGAATGTGAGCTACGCAGATCTTCATTGCATACAGTAGGAAAAAGCATTTCTTCATTGCATATGCTAAGGGAAATCATACTCACCACCCTCGGAATGATGCCTCACCTCCTCACTTCCATCTACCTTTTCTCTTGACCTCCGCGATCTCAGAGGCTCAGGACAATCATTTCGCCAGTGCCCCGTCTTTCCGCAATTGAAACATTTCTCTGGATCATAGGTGCTAGAGGGTTTAAAACCTCCTCTTCCACGTCCACGCCACTGACCTCCTCTCCTCCCGTTTCCTCTTCCTCCATGCTCTACTCCGATATTCATTAGAGCCATGTGGAGTTCTTCATCTTGTGTGTTTTTCTTCTGAAGCTCTTTCTTGCCTGTTTGTCTTTCGGCGTGTACAGCATGACGGACGATCTCGCTCATTCTCGCACGATCTGGCTCGATGCACGATTTTTCCACTTCTCGTCTCAGCTCTTCTCTGAGATTCGCAGAAAAGTGGATCTGAGATGTCCTATGAACGGACCAATGTCCGGTCCGTCTGAATCAGGTTGAAGTCCAGAATGTTCTTTAAATACTTCCTCCACAGGCCATTTACCCTGTAACTTTCTTAGGTCAGATGGTTTCAGTTTGACTTTCAACAGTCTCTCTAATTCTTTCATTGAGGGTGAGAATTCTTTGCAAAATGTCAAAAGTTCTTTATACGTCGGTGCTGGTTGCGCTCTTTCCTGCTTTTGACACACCACGGGCTGTGGCATGTGTGGCACTGGTGCTGGTGGAGACACTGGTGGGGGCACTGGAGCTGCCTCAATCGGGTTCAGATGTCGGTGAGGAGGGACACAATCATCCTCCGGTTGGTGTTTGTAACAAGTCATAGATGGGGGTAAAGAAGTGTGGGAATTAAGATCAATATATAGATCGATATAAAATTGGATGATTAATTTTGTTTAAATCAGATGTATTTTCGTACATGACATGATTGTGAACAAAAGCTTGAAGTTGAGAGTCCTACAGTTGCTAGATGTTGCCTGAGATCGGAATTTGGTCAGTAAGTGGGGGGTTGCATGTTCTGCTTATGTGTGTGTGTAATAAGAACTACATTTTCTTTTTGGGGAAGAAATGGGTACACTTAAGGATCTTATTGTGGTATTAAACGTGCCTTTACATTTAATATGCTTATGATTCCATTGTTGATTAAAACTATGCATAAAATGTTGAAAATATAACCAAGTGTGTTAGTTGGTGTTAACCTAGAATTCAGCGCTGATTCTGTGGGATACTGTGGGGTTTTTTCCACAGGAAATTGCTATGTGTGTGTGTAAAGATTAGATTACACGGGGAGCCCCATGGAATGGGTGAGGGTCTTGTGTGCAAATTTGTTACAGATGTCGGGTTTGAAAAACAAGGCAGTGAGCTGGTTGGCTGAGACAGGACAAAGAAGGGAAAGCGGATTGGACCCAGGCTGAAGAAGAGATTCGGCGTGAAATATAAAACCATGTGTATGTGTTTTCTGGTGGTCGATCCTTTGTGAGACGTTTTTGTGTCTGAGGATCCACCGAAACAGCTGTTTGTTTGAGACTTCTGATCAATAAATTTCAACGTTTTCTGAACTGGCCTCTCTCCAATTTTTGAACGCGCAGAACATTGTTTTAATGTTCATCAGAAGACAGAGGGGTTAAATCATTATATTCAAGCAAAACAGGGTACAATGGAGTTTTCGGTGGTGGCAGTTCTTCCAATGCCTTTTCTTTAAAAACATAGTCACGTCTATTTGCTTCCCTCTCCCATAACTCTAAACATTTACACGCTTCATCATATTTTTCCCTTTCTTTTTTGGACATTTTAAATATGTCTTTTTTCCCCATATGTTCTCTTATTTTCTCTAATTTTGTGGTACTAAATGTACCGTTTTCTGGAAAGTTAGCTTTTTCTATTAAATAGGGTACACCTTGTAAACTTCCCGTTCCCCAATTTTTCCTCATTTCTCTGTATGTTGGTTTATCCATATCATTTCTTAGTAGTCCCCCAGACTGTTTAGAATCTCTCTCGATTCTGAGTAGTCTCCCCTCTTTAACCAGACTGTTTTAAGCAGTCCCCCAGACTGTTTAGAATCTCTCGATTCTAAGTAGTCTCCCCTCTTTAACCAGACTGTTTTAAGCAGTCCCCCAGACTGTTTAGCGCTAAGTAGTCTCCCCTTTTGTTCCAGACTGTTCAGAAATCTATCTGACTCACCACTTTTCCTTTTTGTGCCTTGCACTGAGTTCTTTTGGGATCACGTCAGCTTGGGGTCCGGAGTAGAGTTCTCTCGTCCCTGTATGGGGTTAGAGCTGGATTTGCTATGTCCAGGATGATCAGTCAACTCTAGTCCGTTCTCCGTCAGCCTTGTGATCCCATACTTCGTCGCCAAATTGTTGTGGAATTTTCTTATTCCTTAATCAAGGTGAGTCAATTTTGACAAACGCAATATACAGAGACATTAAGTACTTTGCAAAGTATTTTATTGTCGTTTAATCTGCATCATGAGCAATGAGCATGGTGCAGAGCAAAGGCGCTCTTTCCTCCTGCACCCAGAGTATATATATGATTAAAAACGTGACACCCCCTCCCTTTGCCCCCTAACAAGAATCCCGAGATGGTTTACGGGAAGTTCCGTTATTCCAAACAGAACATCTTGGCCTCTGCTCGAGGGCAAAGGCAGAGTGGTATGACGTATTTAGAGAAAAACATGATAACATTAGAAAAGAAAACATAGATAAACACTTCGTAAACATATAGACAGACACATCAAGAAGCTAGACTAGAAAATTTCCATTACAATGACTAAATGTAAATTTTATGAAATGTGTAATGTCATGTGTAATGTGTAATGTGTAGTGTGTGGCCTTGAAATTTTAGCATGTCTACGTAATCATGAATAAATGCTTCTTGAGATACACAGTGTTGCTTCTTTGCATGCATCAAATGAATTGTTTCTGGCTATATGCATCCATGCATTAGTTTGAGAGGGGTGGAAATGGGACACTTGGGTGAAACAAAACTGCCCCAAAAGTACCCCCCCCACTTTAAATACAGTTTTTTCTAAGTCAATTTGGTACATTTCTCTGATCCGATTTGAAATTCTCAAAACTTCTTGTTCAATCCTTACATCCTTGTGTCACGTGTGCACATCAAACAAGCATTTTCTAATTTCTTTGAACAAGTTGCAAATGCTTTGGTACATCCATGCAAATGATTATGACAAAATTCTGTGCAGATTCCTACATTATCAATTGCTTATGTCATGTTGATGAAAATGCATTATAATGGGTCGCTGTAGAATAGTATAATCCCCACGACATTTAAGCACTAGTTTTACAATATAAAGTAAGTATACTTTAAGTAAACAGTGGCATTTTATTTTACTCAATTTAGTGTTTTGCATTGCTATATTCTTTCCACATAGGACTGCAAGACAACTTCACTGTGTTGCAGACGGCCCCTTTTCACACCTAAACAGTCTTTTGACACTCTCTACAAAGAACGTGTTAGTTTGGGACAATGTCAGTTTCCATCGCTCCAACATCATCAGGCAATGGTTTGCGGCCCACAACAGGATGCTGGTGGAGTTCCTCTCACCCTACTCAACCACGTTGAGGAATTTTTCTCAGCATGAAGATTAAAAGTATATGATCGCCAGCCGCATACACAGATGACCCTTCTGGCTGCCATGGATGTAACGTGTGATGACATCACAGCTGATGCCTGCAGAGGCTGGATTAGACACTCTGAAAGATGATTTTCACGCTGTATCGCAAGAGAAGATATTTGTTGTGATGTGGATGAGAATCCGTTGCCCAAAAGACAGGAACGTCAGGAGGTGTAGGAAGACTGCACTGTAATTCCACTGCACTGCATGTACAGTTTTCCCTAAGGAGATTGTCTTATGTTCAGATTTCTACATTTGTTTGTGCTATGCAGTGCTGTCTTTTCCTGTCTGCATCACAATGACACTGTCTGTCAATAAATTATTGTACAAACAGTAAAAGCGTTAACGTGAATCATGTGCTGTCTCTTGCAATCAAACAATCAAAACCAGAAATGCACTTACTGTTTTGCAAATGACAAGGATGATTCGAGAAATGCTCCACTCATCACTCTCAGGTCACTCCGCTGCACACGTCTGATCACTTCTTTGTCACTCCCGACCTCACCGCTCCAGACAACGCAGATGTCTTACCGCTGGTCACTTTCCGGCGCTACCTACGGTCCCTCCCTCCTGCTTTTCCTCTGCTGTCTTGTCTGCACTCCCCCCCTCTGAGGAGCTCTCTCTTTTGAATACCAACAGTGCCACAGACACTCTGTGTTCCACGCTTACATCCTGCTTGGACAACATATGCCCTCTTACATCTGGACCAGCCCGTGCATCCCTGTCTGCCCCCTGGTTATCGGATGTACCACGTGAGCATCGCACCAGCCTCCGGTCAGCTGAGAGAAAATGGCACAAGTCAAAAGACCATACTGACCTCTCTCTCTCTACTTTCTCCGTTGACGTCACCTCTGCAAAAACTGATTATAACCACTCGAAGATCAGCAACTCTCCTGACTCTCGCACACTCTTAAAAACCTTCTCTGCTCTCCTCTGTCCGCCTGCTCCCACACCTTCGTCGGAGTTAACGGCTGATGATTTTTGCATCGTTCTTCGTAAAGAAAACTACCGCCATCAACAGCCAATTTTCTACGCCACCATCACCCGCCTTTTCTCCTATGTCTGAAGATGATGTTTCCAAGGTCATTGGTTCCAACCACCCTACCACCTGCCCACTGGATCCCATCCCCACCCATCTCCTACATGCCATCTCTCCAGCAGTTGTGCCTGGTCTGACCCGCATCATCAACTCTTTGCTCACCACTGGGACATTTCCCACTGCTTTCAAAGAGGCCTGCATCACACCGCTACTGAAGAAACTCACTCTCAACATTACACTGCTAGAACACTACAGGCCGGTGTAGTGTGTGAAAATGCATATCTTCCGTCAAAATGTAGATGACTGATTTTAACCTCTTATTATTTTCTGTCTTCTTAAAAAAGTATTTTTTTACTTACCTCACTATTCTTAGCTTTGTATACTGTGCTAGGCTTTAATGGACTGGATTTAATTAACTTATGCATTTTGTTGCCTATATTGTTATAATTGCTTCCAATGTTTCCTCGTCTGTAAGTCGCTTTGGATAAAAACGTCTGCTAAATGACTAAATGTAAATTTTATGAAATGTGTAATGTCATGTGTAATGTGTAATGTGTAGTGTGTGGCCTTGAAATTTTAGCATGTCTACGTAATCATGAATAAATGCTTCTTGAGACACACAGTGTTGCTTCTTTGCATGCATCAAATGAATTGTTTCTGGCTATATGCATCCATGCATTAGTTTGAGAGGGGTGGAAATGGGACACTTGGGTGAAACAAAACTGCCCCAAAAGTACCCCCCCCCCACTTTAAATACAGCTTTTTCTAAGTCAATTTGGTACATTTCTCTGATCCGATTTGAAATTCTCAAAACTTCTTGTTCAATCCTTACATCCTTGTGTCACGTGTGCACATCAAACAAGCATTTTCTAATTTCTTTGAACAAGTTGCAAATGCTTTGGTACATCCATGCAAATGATTATGACAAAATTCTGTGCAGATTCCTACATTATCAATTGCTTATGTCATGTTGATCAAAATGAATTATAATGGGTCTCTGTAGAATAGTATAATCCCCACGACATTTAAGCACTAGTTTTACAATATACAGTAAGTATACTTTAAGTAAACGGTGGCATTTTATTTTACTCAATTTAGTGTTTTGCATTGCTATATTCTTTCCACATAGGACTGCAAGACAACTTCACTGTGTTGCAGACGGCCCCTTTTCACACCTAAACAGTCTTTTGACACTCTCTACAGGGATCTCATCCCTGAACAAGAGAGGGGGCAGATTGGAGATGACCTGCCAAAGTACGTGTTAGTTTGGGACAATGTCAGTTTCCATCGCTCCAACATCATCAGCGAATGGTTTGCGGCCCACAACAGGATGCTGGTGGAGTTCCTCTCACCCTACTCAACCACGTTGAGGAATTTTTCTCAGCATGAAGATTAAAAGTATATGATCGCCAGCCGCATACACAGATGACCCTTCTGGCTGCCATGGATGTAACGTGTGATGACATCACAGCTGATGCCTGCAGAGGCTGGATTAGACACTCTGAAAGATGATTTTCACGCTGTATCGCAAGAGAAGATATTTGTTGTGATGTGGATGAGAATCCGCTGCCTAAAAGACAGGAACGTCAGGAGGTGTAGGAAGACTGCACTGTAATTCCACTGCACTGCATGTACAGTTTTCCCAAAGGAGATTGTCTTATGTTCAGATTTCTACATTTGTTTGTGCTATGCAGTGCTGTCTTTTCCTGTCTGCATCACAATGACACTGTCTGTCAATAAATTATTGTACAAACAGTAAAAGCGTTAACGTGAATCATGTGCCGTCTCTTGCAATCAAACAATCAAAACCAGAAATGCACTTACTGTTTTGCAAATGACAAGGATGATTCGAGAAATGCTCCACTCATCACTCTCAGGTCACTCCGCTGCACACGTCTGATCACTTCTTTGTCACCCTCGACCTCACCGCTCCAGACAACGCAGATGTCTTACCGCTGGTCACTTTCCGGCGCTACCTACGGTCCCTCCCTCCTGCTTTTCCTCTGCTGTCTTGTCTGCACTCCTCCCCTCTGAGGAGCTCTCTCTTTTGAATACCAACAGTGCCACAGACACTCTGTGTTCCACGCTTACATCCTGCTTGGACAACATATGCCCTCTTACATCTGGACCAGCCCGTGCATCCCTGTCTGCCCCCTGGTTATCGGATGTACCACGTGAGCATCGCACCAGCCTCCGGTCAGCTGAGAGAAAATGGCACAAGTCAAAAGACCATACTGACCTCTCTCTCTCTACTTTCTCCGTTGACGTCACCTCTGCAAAAACTGATTATAACCACTCGAAGATCAGCAACTCTCCTGACTCTCGCACACTCTTAAAAACCTTCTCTGCTCTCCTCTGTCCGCCTGCTCCCACACCTTCATCGGAGTTAACGGCTGATGATTTTGCATCGTTCTTCGTAAAGAAAACTACCACCATCAACAGCCAATTTTCTACGCCACCATCACCCGCCTTTTCTCCTATGTCTGAAGATGATGTTTCCAAGGTCATTGGTTCCAACCACCCTACCACCTGCCCACTGGATCCCAGCCCCACCCATCTCCTCCATGCCATCTCTCCAGCAGTTGTGCCTGGTCTGACCCGCATCATCAACTCTTTGCTCACCACTGGGACATTTCCCACTGCTTTCAAAGAGGCCTGCATCACACCGCTACTGAAGAAACTCACTCTCAACCTTACACTGCTAGAACACTACAGGCCGGTGTAGTGTGTGAAAATGCATATCTTCCGTCAAAATGTATATGACTGATTTTAACCTCTTATTATTTTCTGTCTTCTTAAAAAATTATTTTTTTACTTACCTCACTATTCTTAGCTTTGTATACTTTGCTAGGCTTTAATGGACTGGATTTAATTAACTTATGCATTTTGTTGCCTATATTGTTATAATTGCTTCCAATGATTCCTCGTCTGTAAGTCGCTTTGGATAAAAACGTCTGCTAAATGACTAAATTTAATTTTTATGAAATGTGTAATGTCATGTGTAATGTGTAATGTGTAGTGTGTGGCCTTGAAATTTTAGCATGTCTACGTAATCATGAATAAATGCTTCTTGAGACACACAGTGTTGCTTCTTTGCATGCATTAAATGAATTGTTTCTGGCTATATGCATCCATGCATTAGTTTGAGAGGGGTGGAAATGGGACACTTGGGTGAAACAAAACTGCCCCAAAAGTACCCCCCCCCACTTTAAATACAGTTTTTTCTAAGTCAATTTGGGACATTTCTCTGATCCGATTTGAAATTCTCAAAACTTCTTGTTCAATCCTTACATCCTTGTGTCACGTGTGCACATCAAACAAGCATTTTCTCATTTCTTTGAACAAGTTGCAAATGCTTTGGTACATCCATGCAAATGATTATGACAAAATTCTGTGCAGATTCCTACATTATCAATTGCTTATGTCATGTTGATCAAAATGCATTATAATGGGTCTCTGTAGAATAGTATAATCCCCACGACATTTAAGCACTAGTTTTACAATATACAGTAAGTATACTTTAAGTAAACGGTGGCATTTTATTTTACTCAATTTAGTGTTTTGCATTGCTATATTCTTTCCACATAGGACTGCAAGACAACTTCACTGTGTTGCAGACGGCCCCTTTTCACACCTAAACAGTCTTTTGACACTCTCTACAGGGATCTCATCCCTGAACAAGAGAGGGGGCAGATTGGAGATGACCTGCCAAAGTACGTGTTAGTTTGGGACAATGTCAGTTTCCATCGCTCCAACATCATCAGGCAATGGTTTGCGGCCCACAACAGGATGCTGGTGGAGTTCCTCTCACCCTACTCAACCCCGTTGAGGAATTTTTCTCAGCATGAAGATTAAAAGTATATGATGGCCAGCCGCATACATAGATGACCCTTCTGGCTGCCTTGGATGTAACGTGTGATGACATCACAGCTGATGCCTGCAGAGGCTGGATTAGACACTCTGAAAGATGATTTTCACGCTGTATCGCAAGAGAAGATATTTGTTGTGATGTGGATGAGAATCCGTTGCCCAAAAGACAGGAACGTCAGGAGGTGTAGGAAGACTGCACTGTAATTCCACTGCACTGCATGTACAGTTTTCCCTAAGGAGATTGTCTTATGTTCAGATTTCTACATTTGTTTGTGCTATGCAGTGCTGTCTTTTCCTGTCTGCATCACAATGACACTGTCTGTCAATAAATTATTGTACAAACAGTAAAAGCGTTAACGTGAATCATGTGCCGTCTCTTGCAATCAAACAATCAAAACCAGAAATGCACTTACTGTTTTGCAAATGACAAGGATGATTCGAGAAATGCTCCACTCATCACTCTCAGGTCACTCCGCTGCACACGTCTGATCACTTCTTTGTCACCCCCGACCTCACCGCTCCAGACAACGCAGATGTCTTACCGCTGGTCACTTTCCGGCGCTACCTACGGTCCCTCCCTCCTGCTTTTCCTCTGCTGTCTTGTCTGCACTCCCCCCCTCTGAGGAGCTCTCTCTTTTGAATACCAACAGTGCCACAGACATTCTGTGTTCCACGCTTACATCCTGCTTGGACAACATATGCCCTCTTACATCTGGACCAGCCCGTGCATTCCTGTCTGCCCCCCGGTTATCGGATGTACCACGTGAGCATCGCACCAGCCTCCGGTCAGCTGAGAGAAAATGGCACAAGTCAAAAGACCATACTGACCTCTCTCTCTCTACTTTCTCCGTTGACGTTACCTCTGCAAAAACTGATTATAACCACTCGAAGATCAGCAACTCTCCTGACTCTCGCACACTCTTAAAAACCTTCTCTGCTCTCCTCTGTCCGCCTGCTCCCACACCTTCATCGGAGTTAACGGCTGATGATTTTGCATCGTTCTTCGTAAAGAAAACTACCGCCATCAACAGCCAATTTTCTACGCCACCATCACCCGCCTTTTCTCCTATGTCTGAAGATGATGTTTCCAAGGTCATTGGTTCCAACCACCCTACCACCTGCCCACTGGATCCCATCCCCACCCATCTCCTCCATGCCATCTCTCCAGCAGTTGTGCCTGGTCTGACCCACATCATCAACTCTTTGCTCACCACTGGGACATTTCCGACTGCTTTCAAAGAGGCCTGCATCACACCGCTACTGAAGAAACTCACTCTCAACCTTACACTGCAAGAACACTACAGGCCGGTGTAGTGTGTGAAAATGCATATCTTCCGTCAAAATGTAGATGACTGATTTTAACCTCTTATTATTTTCTGTCTTCTTAAAAAATTATTTTTTTACTTACCTCACTATTCTTAGCTTTGTATACTGTGCTAGGCTTTAATGGACTGGATTTAATTAACTTATGCATTTTGTTGCCTATATTGTTATAATTGCTTCCAATGTTTCCTCGTCTTTAAGTCGCTTTGGATAAAAACGTCTGCTAAATGACTAAATGTAAATTTTATGAAATGTGTAATGTCATGTGTAATGTGTAATGTGTAGTGTGTGGCCTTGAAATTTTAGCATGTCTACGTAATCATGAATAAATGCTTCTTCAGACACACAGTGTTGCTTCTTTGCATGCATCAAATGAATTGTTTCTGGCTATATGCATCCATGCATTAGTTTGAGAGGGGTGGAAATGGGACACTTGGGTGAAACAAAACTGCCCCAAAAGTACCCCCCCCCACTGTAAATACAGTTTTTTCTAAGTCAATTTGGTACATTTCTCTGATCCGATTTGAAATTCTCAAAACTTCTTGTTCAATCCTTACATCCTTGTGTCACGTGTGCACATCAAACAAGCATTTTCTCATTTCTTTGAACAAGTTGCAAATGCTTTGGTACATCCATGCAAATGATTATGACAAAATTCTGTGCAGATTCCTACATTATCAATTGCTTATGTCATGTTGATCAAAATGACTTTTAATGGGTCTCTGTAGAATAGTATAATCCCCACGACATTTAAGCACTAGTTTTACAATATACAGTAAGTATACTTTAAGTAAACGGTGGCATTTTATTTTACTCAATTTAGTGTTTTGCATTGCTATATTCTTTCCACATAGGACTGCAAGACAACTTCACTGTGTTGCAGACGGCCCCTTTTCACACCTAAACAGTCTTTTGACACTCTCTACAGGGATCTCATCCCTGAACAAGAGAGGGGGCAGATTGGAGATGACCTGCCAAAGTACGTGTTAGTTTGGGACAATGTCAGTTTCCATCGCTCCAACATCATCAGGCAATGGTTTGCGGCCCACAACAGGATGCTGGTGGAGTTCCTCTCACCCTACTCAACCACGTTGAGGAATTTTTCTCAGCATGAAGATTAAAAGTATATGATCGCCAGCCGCATAAACAGATGACCCTTCTGGCTGCCATGGATGTAACGTGTGATGACATCACAGCTGATGCCTGCAGAGCCTGGATTAGACACTCTGAAAGATGATTTTCACGCTGTATCGCAAGAGAAGATATTTGTTGTGATGTGGATGAGAATCCGCTGCCCAAAAGACAGGAACGTCAGGAGGTGTAGGAAGACTGCACTGTAATTCCACTGCACTGCATGTACAGTTTTCCCAAAGGAGATTGTCTTATGTTCAGATTTCTACATTTGTTTGTGCTATGCAGTGCTGTCTTTTCCTGTCTGCATCACATTGACACTGTCTGTCAATAAATTATTGTACAAACAGTAAAAGCGTTAACGTGAATCATGTGCCGTCTCTTGCAATCAAACAATCAAAACCAGAAATGCACTTACTGTTTTGCAAATGACAAGGATGATTCGAGAAATGCTCCACTCATCACTCTCAGGTCACTCCGCTGCACACGTCTGATCACTTCTTTGTCACCCCCGACCTCACCGCTCCAGACAACGCAGCTGTCTTACCGCTGGTCGCTTTCCGGTGCTACCTACGGTCCCTCCCTCCTGCTTTTCCTCTGCTGTCTTGTCTGCACTCCCCCCCTCTGAGGAGCTCTCTCTTTTGAAAACCAACAGTGCCACAGACACTCTGTGTTCCACGCTTACATCCTGCTTGGACAACATATGCCCTCTTACATCTGGACCAGCCCGTGCATCCCTGTCTGCCCCCTGGTTATCGGATGTACCACGTGAGCATCGCACCAGCCTCCGGTCAGCTGAGAGAAAATGGCACAAGTCAAAAGACCATACTTACCTCTCTCTCTCTACTTTCTCCGTTGACGTCACCTCTGCAAAAACTGATTATAACCACTCGAAGATCAGCAACTCTCCTGACTCTCGCACACTCTTAAAAACCTTCTCTGCTCTCCTCTGTCCGCCTGCTCCCACACCTTCATCGGAGTTAACGGCTGATGATTTTGCATCGTTCTTCGTAAAGAAAACTACCGCCATCAACAGCCAATTTTCTACGCCACCATCACCCGCCTTTTCTCCTATGTCTGAAGATGATGTTTCCAAGGTCATTGGTTCCAACCACCCTACCACCTGCCCACTGGATCCCATCCCCACCCATCTCCTCCATGCCATCTCTCCAGCAGTTGTGCCTGGTCTGACCCCATCATCAACTCTTTGCTCACCACTGGGACATTTCCCACTGCTTTCAAAGAGACCTGCATCACACCGCTACTGAAGAAACTCACTCTCAACCTTACACTGCTAGAACACTACAGGCCGGTGTAGTGTGTGAAAATGCATATCTTCCGTCAAAATGTAGATGACTGATTTTAACCTCTTATTATTTTCTGTCTTCTTAAAAAATTATTTTTTTACTTACCTCACTATTCTTAGCTTTGTATACTGTGCTAGGCTTTAATGGACTGGATTTAATTATCTTATGCATTTTGTTGCCTATATTGTTATAATTGCTTCCAATGTTTCCTCATCTGTAAGTCGCTTTGGATAAAAACGTCTGCTAAATGACTAAATGTAAATTTTATGAAATGTGTAATGTCATGTGTAATGTGTAATGTGTAGTGTGTGGCCTTGAAATTTTAGCATGTCTACGTAATCATGAATAAATGCTTCTTCAGACACACAGTGTTGCTTCTTTGCATGCATCAAATTAATTGTTTCTGGCTATATGCATCCATGCATTAGTTTGAGAGGGGTGGAAATGGGACACTTGGGTGAAACAAAACTGCCCCAAAAGTACCCCCCCCCCACTGTAAATACAGTTTTTTCTAAGTCAATTTGGTACATTTCTCTGATCCGATTTGAAATTCTCAAAACTTCTTGTTCAATCCTTACATCCTTGTGTCACGTGTGCACATCAAACAAGCATTTTCTAATTTCTTTGAACAAGTTGCAAATGCTTTGGTACATCCATGCAAATGATTATGACAAAATTCTGTGCAGATTCCTACATTATCAATTGCTTATGTCATGTTGATCAAAATGAATTATAATGGGACTCTGTAGAATAGTATAATCCCCACGACATTTAAGCACTAGTTTCACAAAATATACAGTAAGTATACTTTAAGTAAACGGTGTTATTTTATTTTACTCAATTTAGTGTTTTGCATTGCTATATTCTTTCCACATAGGACTGCAAGACAACTTCACTGTGTTGCAGACGGCCCCTTTTCACACCTAAACAGTCTTTTGACACTCTCTACAGGGATCTCATCCCTGAACAAGAGAGGGGGCAGATTGGAGATGACCTGCCAAAGTACGTGTTAGTTTGGGACAATGTCAGTTTCCATCGCTCCAACATCATCAGGCAATGGTTTGCGGCCCACAACAGGATGCTTGTGGAGTTCCTCTCACCCTACTCAACCACGTTGAGGAATTTTTCTCAGCATGAAGATTAAAAGTATATGATCGCCAGCCGCATACACAGATGACCCTTCTGGCTGCCATGGATGTAACGTGTGATGACATCACAGCTGATGCCTGCAGAGGCTGGATTAGACACTCTGAAAGATGATTTTCACGCTGTATCGCAAGAGAAGATATTTGTTGTGATGTGGATGAGAATCCGCTGCCCAAAAGACAGGAAAGTCAGGAGGTGTAGGAAGACTGCACTGTAATTCCACTGCACTGCATGTACAGTTTTTCCAAAGGAGATTGTCTTATGTTCAGATTTCTACATTTGTTTGTGCTATGCAGTGCTGTCTTTTCCTGTCAGCATCACAATGACACTGTCTGTCAATAAATTATTGTACAAACAGTAAAAGCGTTAACGTGAATCATGTGCCGTCTCTTGCAATCAAACAATCAAAACCAGAAATGCACTTACTGTTTTGCAAATGACAAGGATGATTCGAGAAATGCTCCACTCATCACTCTCAGGTCACTCCGCTGCACACGTCTGATCACTTCTTTGTCACCCCCGACCTCACCGCTCCAGACAACGCAGCTGTCTTACCGCTGGTCACTTTCCGGCGCTACCTACGGTCCCTCCCTCCTGCTTTTCCTCTGCTGTCTTGTCTGCACCCCCCCCTCTGAGGAGCTCTCTCTTTTGAATACCAACAGTGCCACAGACACTCTGTGTTCCACGCTTACATCCTGCTTGGACAACATATGCCCTCTTACATCTGGACCAGCCCGTGCATCCCTGTCTGCCCCCTGGTTATCGGATGTACCACGTGAGCATCGCACCAGCCTCCGGTCAGCTGAGAGAAAATGGCACAAGTCAAAAGACCATACTGACCTCTCTCTCTCTACTTTCTCCGTTGACGTCACCTCTGCAAAAACTGATTATAACCACTCGAAGATCAGCAACTCTCCTGACTCTCGCACACTCTTAAAAACCTTCTCTGCTCTCCTCTGTCCGCCTGCTCCCACACCTTCATCGGAGTTAACGGCTGATGATTTTGCATCGTTCTTCGTAAAGAAAACTACCGCCATCAACAGCCAATTTTCTACGCCACAATCACCCGCCTTTTCTCCTATGTCTGAAGATGATGTTTCCAAGGTCATTGGTTCCAACCACCCTACCACCTGCCCACTGGATCCCAGCCCCACCCATCTCCTCCATGCCATCTCTCCAGCAGTTGTGCCTGGTCTGACCCGCATCATCAACTCTTTGCTCACCACTGGGACATTTCCGACTGCTTTCAAAGAGGCCTGCATCACACCGCTACTGAAGAAACTCACTCTCAACCTTACACTGCTAGAACACTACAGGCCGGTGTAGTGTGTGAAAATGCATATCTTCCGTCAAAATGTAGATGACTGATTTTAACCTCTTATTATTTTCTGTCTTCTTAAAAAATTATTTTTTTACTTACCTCACTATTCTTAGCTTTGTATACTGTGCTAGGCTTTAATGGACTGGATTTAATTAACTTATGCATTTAGTTGCCTATATTGTTATAATTGCTTCCAATGATTCCTCGTCTGTAAGTCGCTTTGGATAAAAACGTCTGCTAAATGACTAAATTTAATTTTTATGAAATGTGTAATGTCATGTGTAATGTGTAATGTGTAGTGTGTGGCCTTGAAATTTTAGCATGTCTACGTAATCATGAATAAATGCTTCTTGAGACACACAGTGTTGCTTCTTTGCATGCATCAAATGAATTGTTTCTGGCTATATGCATCCATGCATTAGTTTGAGAGGGGTGGAAATGGGACACTTGGGTGAAACAAAACTGCCCCAAAAGTACCCCCCCCCCCACTTTAAATACAGTTTTTTCTAAGTCAATTTGGTACATTTCTCTGATCCGATTTGAAATTCTCAAAACTTCTTGTTCAATCCTTTCATCCTTGTGTCACGTGTGCACATCAAACAAGCATTTTCTCATTTCTTTGAACAAGTTGCAAATGCTTTGGTACATCCATGCAAATGATTATGACAAAATTCTGTGAAGATTCCTACATTATCAATTGCTTATGTCAAGTTGATCAAAATGCATTATAATGGGTCTCTGTAGAATAGTATAATCCCCACGACATTTAAGCACTAGTTTTACAATATACAGTAAGTATACTTTAAGTAAACGGTGGCATTTTATTTTACTCAATTTAGTGTTTTGCATTGCTATATTCTTTCCACATAGGACTGCAAGACAACTTCACTGTGTTGCAGACGGCCCCTTTTCACACCTAAACAGTCTTTTGACACTCTCTACAGGGATCTCATCCCTGAACAAGAGAGGGGGCAGATTGGAGATGACCTGCCAAAGTACGTGTTAGTTTGGGACAATGTCAGTTTCCATCGCTCCAACATCATCAGGCAATGGTTTGCGGCCCACAACAGGATGCTGGTGGAGTTCCTCTCACCCTACTCAACCCCGTTGAAGAATTTTTCTCAGCATGAAGATTAAAAGTATATGATGGCCAGCCGCATACACAGATGACCCTTCTGGCTGCCATGGATGTAACGTGTTATGACATCACAGCTGATGCCTGCAGAGGCTGGATTAGACACTCTGAAAGATGATTTTCACGCTGTATCGCAAGAGAAGATATTTGTTGTGATGTGGATGAGAATCCGTTGCCCAAAAGACAGGAACGTCAGGAGGTGTAGGAAGACTGCACTGTAATTCCACTGCACTGCATGTACAGTTTTCCCTAAGGAGATTGTCTTATGTTCAGATTTCTACATTTGTTTGTGCTATGCAGTGCTGTCTTTTCCTGTCTGCATCACAATGACACTGTCTGTCAATAAATTATTGTACAAACAGTAAAAGCGTTAACGTGAATCATGTGCCGTCTCTTGCAATCAAACAATCAAAACCAGAAATGCACTTACTGTTTTGCAAATGACAAGGATGATTCGAGAAATGCTCCACTCATCACTCTCAGGTCACTCCGCTGCACACGTCTGATCACTTCTTTGTCACCCCCGACCTCACCGCTCCAGACAACGCAGCTGTCTTACCGCTGGTCACTTTCCGGCGCTACCTACGGTCCCTCCCTCCTGCTTTTCCTCTGCTGTCTTGTCTGCACCCCCCCCCCTCTGAGGAGCTCTCTCTTTTGAATACCAACAGTGCCACAGACACTCTGTGTTCCACGCTTACATCCTGCTTGGACAACATATGCCCTCTTACATCTGGACCAGCCCGTGCATCCCTGTCTGCCCCCTGGTTATCGGATGTACCACGTGAGCATCGCACCAGCCTCCGGTCAGCTGAGAGAAAATGGCACAAGTCAAAAGACCATACTGACCTCTCTCTCTCTACTTTCTCCGTTGACGTCACCTCTGCAAAAAC